>NC_132857.1:44796915-44901915 GCF_048164855.1 Canis lupus baileyi | reverse complement strand
CCCGGTGCTGCAGCCCATGCTGCGCCGTCACACACTCTGCAGTCCGAGGCCTGGCTTGGCCAAGGTTGGAAGGCACCAGCACGCAATGGTGCCAGTCAGAGACCTCCCACTGGAACAGGTCGCTGTGCCAGTCACACACCCGGAAGCAGCTCCTTTCCTTTGGAGGCCTGTTGCTCTCATCACAGTTAGACAGGTGACCCGTCCACCCTTCCAAGTGGAAACACCACAGTGCCCGGCTCTGCACTCCTCCCGGTCCACAGTCTCCTGTGCACCTTCCCCAGGGGCCTAGGGCAGAAAGACAAAGGTGTCAACCACTCAGAGATTCCATGATGCCATCCACACAAAAATGGGTCAATGCGCACACTTCCCAGCACAACCCCTATGAAATTATGGATCTGAGTGGACAATATAATCTGCTTGCTAAAGAGTGTGGATGCTGAATCCTCTTTGCCTTTGTTGAAACCCCCACTCCAACTCTTACCAGCAATGTCAACTTGGACGAATTACTTGCACTTTCTAAGCCCTACACTCCTTAACTACATAAGGGAGAGAATGAAAACACTCACTTGTAGAGCTGTTCTGAGGATCAGTGGTAAAAAGTGGTGCCAGGGAGACAACACATGCTCAATACATGATTGGTATCATTATAATCATTATGGTGCAAGCCTATATATCTAACCCAAAATTAATACATTCTAGTTAGAGAATGTGTCAATCTAAAAGAAGAGCCCTAAACCTAGGATTTTAATAAAGTAGGATTTTTCACGTTTCCAAGCCTTTGACTCAATATTGCAGGTGGCTCCGAAGAGAAATACATTTAAAAAAAATAGTAATAACCTGCAAAAGTATCCTAAATATATTTTCATTTGCTAAATAGGTGTCTCTGCTTTTGGATTTTGCTCACAGAGTGAACTGCATGAAACAGAAAATATCTGATGGAAGAGGATCTACTAAAAGCAGCGTCAGCAACACTGAACTGCCTGTGGAAATTCTGCACCTCTGATTCCTGAAATATACCCACTTTGATTTTTGATAGGTACAGACTCCGGGTAAAGCTTCCAACATTAGTTTGTAATATGCCAAATCTTTAATTAATGAATATGTTTTCATGGGAAAGAGTCCCACAAAGAAATGGACAGATAAAACAGCGTCAAGCGATGTTTCTCACGTTGTTTTGCATCTAATTGGTAGACATACCAGCCAGCCTTATCTAGAAGGCTGATGATACGTTTCATAAGGATGACAAGTAATCAGATATTTGCATCAATGGGGAAAAAAATACTTCCCTCTCTTTCACTTTACTTAATATGTAACATGAACCCAAGAAAACTTTACCAGCTTAACCATGTAAACGTTGTCCTTTTACTAGGTTGTGATAATAAAGGCAATTCATACCCTGAGAAAGGTTTGAATTTACCTAGGTACGAGAAAGTAGGTGCAGTCTTTCTCTCTTCCCCCAAGTCTGATCAAACACCCAAAACTTCATGGAATATGTTTTCATGCACATCCATTACAATTCTAGGAACAGGAAATGTGTACAGAGTCATGCACATTTAGGAAGAGACATATACATCCCCCCCAAAATAGGTATTTGCATCTGTGGCCACATGCTGCAATGAAATCTCTCACTATAGCAGGACATCAGTTTGGGGGTTCTAATGTACAATCTTCCCAATTCTTCCTCACAGTACTGTCTAGATAATGCAGACCTACCATGCCAGTGACGTCTATTACTTTGTGAGATTAACATAGAAAATACTCTCTTGTCCTTTCAGTGTCCCCATCCTGGAGTCTCCCCTGGCTGAAATGGACAGAGGAGTTTCACTGGAGTAAGTCAACTTTTACTCATACCAATGCCCTTGAGTTTGCCCATACATTTCCCAGGTGTGGTGTGTCTCAGCACTGACTGCCCCTGGCACAGTACATGCACAGGAAAAAAAAAAAAAAAAGGTACTCTCAACACAAGCTGATTTCATCAATTGCCCTCAATTCTGGTGATTTTGTCCTGGATCACCCACAGTTTTGTGCTTTGTAAATTGAGATGTTTATTGCTGCATGAAAGCCATTTACAGGCTTCATGTGCCCAGACATTCTGGAGCAATTGCAGTTCAAATATGCCACCCCTTGTCCATCATGCCAGAGTATACATGCACATTTTTATTATTGCGCCCCCCCCAAAAAAAAATCTCCATGGTTACTCAGTAAAGAAATACTTCCAAAAAATATATCTTTGTAGCAAACTTTTAAAATCTAAAGTCAGTTTTGAATAACATGAAACAGCTATTGGATGAAATTGAAAGAAGCACTTTTTGAAAGTACTAGGTTTTTAAATAATAGCTGTCTGCTTATCTTTATTTGTTGAAGGATGAAATACACACAATTTTCCCCTTAGGACTTTTTTTGCGTAAAGAAAGTAAGACCAGAAATATCAAACCATTTCTAAGCAATCTGAAAAAGCTAATATTAAACTTAAGTCATCTAGAACAGCTTACAAAGTGATCTTTATTCTTACTTTTAAAGCATTTTACTAACACATTTTCTTATTAAAATGTTTTCTTCTTCTTGTAAGTTTTCCGCCTACTTTCAAAATTGTTAAGGTAGCTCTTTTTTGTTATTTGAAATCATTAATATTTTAAACCTTATACATTACTATTCTTTCCTTAGCTTTCTCATTCTCCATCTATACAGAAATACACCAAACAGCAAAAATTCCCTTAGATCAATGGAAGACAAAATATAACTATTAAATGATTATCGTCATTTGTTAAGGGCTAGCAGTGCTGTGCTGGGCTTGGACTGGTACCAGAGGACTATTATATATTTAAGAATTTTACCAGGTGGTTGTTAAATCATTCATAGTTTGACATCAACCATGATGGGAGTATTTACACCACACCACAATTTAAGGCAAATCAAGACATTAAAAACAAACAAACAACAACGGCAAAAACCCAACAGCTGGTTTGTTATATACTACTAGTGATTTGCCCAGTTCCTTCCTATTCCTTACAACAGTCCTCTGACATGGGGCTAGAATGCTTATTTTAGCAGCTGGAGAAGTGAAGATCAGAGAAGTTTTAAAGCATATCCAAGGTTACACAGCTAGTACATGGTAGGCAAATGGGACTGCAGCTCCACAAGACTCCAAGCATGGGCTCCTGCCCTGCATTTGAAAAGTCTTTTCTAGAGTGAGCATTGGTGTATGTGCTCCTTACATCCCAAGGCAGATAGATCCGTTTCTTAGCTTAGCTCTGATCTCTCCTATCTGTTAGTTAATACTCCTTTGGATATCAGTACAAGTAATCAAGGTGGTATGTGGGCAATGATTTCCCCCCTCCTGGCCCTGGAAATTTAGGATGGCAGGTCTTGCACAGTAAGACACATGCATGTTGATAAGCATTAGTCAGTACATTCAGGAAGGCACAGTCAGGGGAGAATATTTTCTTTTCATATTAAAAGCAAACTTTGCAGACAACTGAACAACATGTAAGTAACAAGGAAATATAAAGTGAATTGTGTATGCTTGGAATAAATGAAAAACAAATTGCAAACAAGATATACAAGACGGAGACAGGACCTCTCAACAATTGACCTATAACAATTTGCATTTCTCAGGCATACAGAAGAATGTGTTCCCTGATTTATTCAGTTGTGTTTGCCTATGAACTTTAAACACACACACTAGTGAAAATCACATAGCCCTGAGGGATTTGCCATTTCGGAAAACATGCATATTGAAGTCAAATGTGAACTGCAGTCTGAGAAATCTTGTATCCCTTGTCCAGGTTCAGAAATAGAACATATTAAAGCTTTGAGCAGTTGTGTGGAGAAAATGAATATCACCTTTAAATTTTCCACATACGTAAAATGTGATTATAGTCACAATATATATCTGAGATGAGTTATCTAAAGAAACATATAGGAAACCCATGCTTTTAAACATCAGTCATTCGGTATTTTTTAATTGAAAACAGGCCCCAAGTAATACAAATTAAAAAAAAAAAAAAAGAATTTACAACCAGTAAAGGATTAAAAATTTAGTGAGACATACTGTTCCTTTAAACCAAAACACTGTGTTAAAGTCTCAGAAAATACTACGATGGTATAATAGGAATAATAATTCAGTACTTGTTTACCTGGACCGACATTATATAAAAACATCATCCACCTGCAACTTACTACCTTTTCTGTACAATAAACACAGCCACTTTGAAATAAACTGCTAAATCCTTTAAATCACATCAGTTTTAATTAACACATTAACATTTTGGTTTAGAAGTAAAATCTTTGGGCGTGAAAGGGTGGCATTTGTGAATTCTTGGATCACGTTCACATTAGACTCTGTGATTCCTCTTTTTTTTTTCTTTTTTTTTTTTTTTCCTGCCTGTGCTTTTGCAGAAAGTGCAAATATGTGAATGCTCTAATGTAATATTCCCCTAGAAGAGAAAAGTGCTGGCACATTGTGGTCTCTTAATTAAGTTATCCTTAACTGGGTTAGTTAAGATTTATGTATCTCTCAATCTAAATCATCATATTTAAGATGACCTGCCAGATGCCTGAATTTTAGGTGTGGCATTCACTAAGATGCCTACAACAAGGGAAAAAGGGAACTCAAGAGTTCACATTCCAGCATTTGCCACTGTTGGAGGCAGCAATGCTGACTTAATACCATTCATGCAATAGGAAAAGATGCTTATTTTACTGTGCATTTTTTTTCAACCGCAGCTATTATTAACCTTTATTTTTAACTTGGGCAATGCAGTTGAGGCATGACAGGAAAGTCAATGCAAAGCTTTGATATCTTAACCAAATTATTTGTAGAAAATTACATACCAAAGAACTCATAAACCTCAACACTACCAAATGTGATATAAAACAACATTGACCAACTGGTAAGATGCCTTACCTCCAAGAAATAGCTCGAAACTTATGCAGTAGCTTTCACTTCTTACATAGCCTTCATATCTACCATGGAGTAATTAAAGTAATGCTTCCCTTACATAGTGGACAAATATCTAAGAAATCACACTTTCTAAAATACATAAAAAACCCAAGGAATGAGAAAAGAGTAACATCTGTGCATTCATTCACTAACATAACAATTACTCATTAGCGGCTACTTGACAAGTAGTGTATTAGACTCTGGAAATATAAAAATAAATGAGACACTAAGTATCTCTCACAAAATCTGTACGCTAAATATAATGCCAGTTTGCTCCTGAGGAGGACATTTGGTCTCTCCTTCGAGTCTATTTACATTTACTTGGTACACAGTTTAACAATTTTAATGCTTTGGTTTCCAGAGCTCGTTAGACTTAAAGAAGCAAACCAGAGACTGGGAGGGATTAGTGGAAGCAGGGATACTGAGAGAAAATAGAAGCCAGAAGATATGGCTATTCTATGGGCTACATTTCTGAAACTATCATGTTAATAACTCCTACTAGCAGAGGATGCCCAAAGCCATGCAGCACTTCCCAAACTCAGAGAAAACTGTTATACAAATAAAGTATTGACTATCAATAGAAATACAACACAGAAAATGTACAAGCATGGAAAAAATTTAAATGAAAAAACATTTAAACCATAATGAATTTTGTTTAAAAAGTTGCACTCCACTCTTTACAGGAACCAAAAAGAATCCTTTATTAATAATAAAACTTTTTTTTTTAATATTTTATCCATTTACTCATGAGAGACACAGAGAGAGGCAGAGACATAGGCAGAGGGAGAAGCAGGCTCCTGATGATGTGGGACTCGATCCCAGGACCCCGGGATCACGTCCTGAACCAAAGGCAGATGCTCAACCACTGAGCCACCCAGGTGTCCCAATAATAAAACTATTTTTAAAACACATTTGCAGTCTGAAGGATATGTGTGCTAAAGTATTCCAATGATTTCCATTAGAAGATTTTAACAGCAACAGTTCAGGGCTACCAAATGTAACTTCAACTTCACTTTCATAGGAATAAAGGCTGACTTTTGAAGACAGTTTATGATTCCGTACAAGACCACCACAGAGCATTTGAACTGAATATTTATACTTCCAGAAAGCATAAGCATTATTGCTAACCTTCCAGGCTCTTTCTGTATGGTTGTGTTTTTGTTTGACACCTAACAGCACGTTCTAAGTTCATCTTTGTGGACAGATGCCTCTGACTGAAAAGCAAAGTGCCTCTGTTACTTATCATTTATGATTACAAATTATTAGTTGCCAGTGGCTAGAACATCCATTAACAGGAGCTTGACAGCAAGGCAGATTAGAAATATATCTGAACGACTCATCAGCTAATGCAAACACCACAGAGACAGAAAACCACTCTTTAAAAAATTGTTTATCAATAGTTCTGGTTTGAATTCTACTTTCTAAAGATTCTGAAGCCTAAAAGGAAACCTCAAACCTCATATTCTTCACTACATTCTGACATAAAGTGGGTCCTTTCAGATCACTAAAACCTACAGGCTGCTAAGTGACTCAGATGGGGGAATGGAAAGGTAATGTGACAGCCCACAGATCTGGGAGGAGGAAAGGAAGCCCAGACAAGTTCTATGGGTTGCCCAAGGTCATGCAGTCATTTGGAGAAGAAATGGGACAGACAAATCCATTGCAGGCACCCACTCCAATGATCTTTACACTATACCATGTGGGCTTCTATTGTAACATCCTAAGACTGCAAGGGAAGAATAAGGACTCTGTAAATGGTTGTAATCCAAGAAGTGGGGGAGGGAAAGGAGAAAAAACATAAAAATAAATAGAAATTACATAAAGACACATATAACACAAGCAACGAATTGTCTGTACCAGCACCTGGACCTGTTCCCAGGGGCCCTTTCACAATGTATTATGTGAAATGGGATCCTTCCTGCCTTTGCATGCTTGAGAACACGGACTGAGCTGCTGTTCAAGAACATAGAGAACCAATAAGGGCAAGAGGCCTAAAGGACAAATGAAGCCTCAGGCATGCGTCCCTAAAATAACTATAGTAAATAATAGTAATAACATGTTTTTATCACCTACCATCTTCCCAATACCACATGTACATTGTTGATATTCTTCTGCTTTGCTAGATGGGACCATCAAAGCATGAGGTCGAAGAACGTGCTCCAGGTAAACAGCTCTTGGGGGCGCCTGGGTGTCAGTTGGTTAAGCGTCTGACTCTAGATTTTGTCTCAGGTCCTGACCTCAGGGTTGTGAGATCAAGTCCTGTGCCGGGCTCCTCACTGGGTGTGGAGCCTGCTTGAGACTCCCTCTCTCCCTCTTCCTCTTTCCCTCTCCCTCTCTCAGATAAACAAACAAATAAGATAAACAGCTCAGCAGCCCTGACATTGAAATCTCCAGTTCTATCTACTTTATGCCTTCTCCACAACAACTGCAATTTAACTACCTTTAGCAGCCATATCTCTTGAGCAAATGAAGCCTTGCAATGTCCATTAGATACACTATATCTAGAAGAGGGTCTTTCTGAGCACAGCTGGTGTGAGGGGCTCAGGGCATAGCCACTCTTCTCCTGCCTGAAGCCGTTCGCCCCTAGCTTGGTCTCAGCTCACTGGCATGGCTCAAGTGATGGCCCCGGAACTCCTGGGGCTCTGATACTTGTCAACGGATATTTATGGGATGTTCTCATCCCATAAATATGGCTCCACTCAACTTTGACTTTGCTTACAATAAATGCTTTGGCTGAGACCCCTCAATTCCCTGGAGAAGCAGAAGACAATCATTTACTCAGCTGTTTGGCATCAGTTAAGTGAAAAAGGCAATGAACAGTCCCCCAGAAACAGAGTGAAGCTGAGTACCACACAATATTCTTCTGAAGGACTTTCTCCCTCAGCTTATCGGCCACTCAGGCAGTGACTAAACTTCAGGAGGGCCAGAAATTTGTTTGCTTTACACATCAGAGAAAGCAGACTGGAACAGGAGCTTGGGAGGCTGAAATTTTTAAGTTGTGCCCCTCCCGCTCCAAAAAAGAATAAAGTGCCATGTCCACAGTGAATAATCAATACATGTTGGGCTTGATAAAGAAGGCCCTTTTTACTGTGGCCTTAGAGGTTCACTGGAAAAGCAACAATGTTGAGACTACGTACATAGGCTTTAAAAATACAGAAAGCAAAAGGGCAGGGTGGCATCCACTTTATCATTAAGCAACTGAAGGATTAATTTTGCCTAGGATAAAAATTGCACTAGAGATAATATTTTTTTTCTTAGTAATTTCAATTCTCTAGCAGTTACATGGAGTATATCTGCTTCTCAATACACCTTCTCACTAGTAGCAGATATGCACGGTGAACAAACCAGAGAGAACCAAAAAACATAAGCTACATTTGAGTGGACAAAACATCTAGTTCATTCAATTTTTTCTTCCCAAAGGAATAGTTCTTTCAGTTCTGAAACAGCAATTTTAAGACAGTTTGAGACTCTTCTCATCTGAAAAATAACTTTCAAGTTACTGATTTGAAAACATATTTGAGAAACAACAGTAACATGGCATAATCACAGTATCATACTCTATCTGAAAACACTAGAAATATCTATTTATCCTAAATAGTCTAATGAGCATCCTAAGGATTCTATTTACAAAGAGCAAATCTAATCAATCACCCATCAGCTTTACTTCCTAAACATCAATCCAGTCTATCCATGCTTCTTCATTCCCACTGTCACTACCCTCACCCAAACCACCACCTTTTCTTTTTTTTTTTAAGATTTTATTTATATATTCATGAGAGACACACACAGAGAGAGAGAGAGAGAGAGAGAGGCAGAGACATAGGCAGAGGGAGAAGCAGGCTCCATGCAGGGAGCCTGACGTGGGACTCAATCCTGGGACCCCAAGATCACACCCTAGGCCGCAGGCCAGCGCTCAACCACGGAGCCACCCAGGGATCCCCCACACCACCTTTTCTTGTATGAATGAAAGGAGTAGCCTCTTGACTGACCTTCTGGCATGTTCTGTCCCACCCCACTATACCCATGACATCAATTCTTTCTCCATATTATAGACATATATCTTTTAATAATTCAAATTTGTACCACTTTGGGTGCAGGTTATCATCTCTATGGTATTTCTATGCTTAAAGCTCATCAGTGACTTCCCATTCTTCTCAAAGAAAAAATTTTAACATGACATACAAGTGCCTACCTGACCTGGCCCCTTCCCACCCCCTTAGTATCTGGTCACCAGAGCCACCCACATTCACTCACTGCTCTGCCATTTGGTTGGCCACCTCTCTGTTCCTCCAATATTCCAAGTTCCCTAACATATCTGGGAGGCCACATGTACTATTCCTCAAGGCAAACCACATGCTCCACCACCTATGGCCAAATTAATTCCTTCTCACTCTTCATATCTCAAATCACTTTCTTAGGGAACTCTTCCCTATGCTCTGGCACTACCTTACTCCTCTACAAAACACTCATCTCACTTGCAATTACAAATCCGACTGTGTAATTTAAACTTTGTCTCTCCCACTTGATTCTAAATTCTGTGATGGCAGAAACATGTCGGTCCTAGTCACCATTCTATTCCCAGCACTAACCTAGTGCTTGGCATATGGTTAGCCTCCCACCCATTATCAAAACTGGAGCAAACAGCATTGTAGGAAGCAGAATCATGTCTAAATATAACAAGGAGTAATGTCACCACCGGAAACTCACCACACAAATGAGTGGATGGTTTTGCCCAAATGAGAGGAAAAAAGAAAAAAAAAAGTCTGTTCTGTGTTTTCTTAGCATATGTTTAAAGGAAGAAATCCTCAACGTGATGTCCAATAGAATTCTTAAAAATCTGTTTTCCACAACCCTGTTTGTAACACTCATTATTCTTTGTTGCAACTTTCTGGGCCCCTTCTTTCCAGACTCCACAAAGCCCCTGCATTGAGGAATGGGGTACTCAGTCTTCTCATGATTACTATGCTAATTTTACCATTAATAAATACACAAGTCTACAGAAATACCTTTGACCTGGGACAGAGATCTCATCCAAATATTCTAATTGACCAAGGAAGTTGACTCAACACGTAAGATTGCTATTATCTTTTTTTTCTCAGAGGATTCAAAGCTTTCTTTCCCCCCCACCTCAGAGAATTACAAATCAGATCCTATCATCCCAGCCTACTACTAGCAAAACTAAAGAGTGACTGGGGATAAAATTATTACGGTGGTTACAACTTCACTATAATAAAAGCAACAGTAGTACTGCAGACACTGTGGACAGACATCGTGCTCAACACTTTATAACAATCATGTCACTCAGTCCTCAAAGCAGTCTTGCAAAGTAGACTAATTTTCAGAACTCCCAGATGCCTCAAGTTTCCAATTTCAGGAAAATTGGCAGAAGCAATGAAGAGAGTGAATGTGTCACTTTATAGTCTGTTGATATGATTACAAATTCTCTGACACTGAGAAAAGACCTAAGAAGGTAAGGATCTGGAAAGTGCACTTAAAAGACTGTTCATTTGGACCACTCCTCTGTCTAAGGAGAAGAAGCACCAGAAGCAGAAGGAAACTCAAGAAATCTGGGTGCCCTGGTTGGTCCCTGCAGGTTCCTGGCTGGATTCTGAAGGATTCTGTGTAAAATGTCTTTGTGCTCAAACCCTAGTGCAGCTCTGAGTGGGGTTGTTATTCTGAAGGGAGGAGTGGGTAAGAGACCAAGTCCCCATCTTCGTGTGGGGTTCGGAGAGGGGACAAATATATTTAAGGAGTACATTTGGTTTAAAGAAACACAGATTTGGGATGTCTGGGTGGCTCAGCTGTTGAGCAGCTGCCTTCAGCTCAGAGCATAATCACGGGGTCCTGGGATCGACCCAGGGTCCCTGGGCTCCCCACAGGGAGCCTGCTTCTCCCTCTGCCTATGTCTCTGCCTCTTTTTTTGTGCCTTTCATCAATGAATGAATGAATGAATGAATGAATGAATGAATAAATAAATCAAGAAAGAAGAAAGAAAGAAAGAAAGAAAGAAAGAAAGAAAGAAAGAAAGAAAGAAAGAAAGAAATTATTTTAATTAGAAGGAACACTTTTTCAAAAAAAAAACAAAAAACTTTTTTTAGAGAAAGAATGCTCATGTGCAGAGACCAGGAGTGGAGAAGTGGGGAGGGACAGGGATGGGCAGAGAGAGGGGGAGAGAGACTCTCAAGCGGACTCCTTGCACAGGACTGGATCTCAGGACTCTGAGATCATTGTCTGAGCTGAAATCAAGAGTGGGACACTTAACTGACTAAGCCACCCAGGTGCCCTTTGAGGACACTTTTGGGAATGAGCACAGACAGCCCAAACAGATTCTGCCTTTTGTGTTGCCAGAAGTCTTTTCATCAAGGTCATGTCAGATGTTTCTTCTCTTGGCACAGAGCTCCTAATTCAAAAATACAAACTTCCCCCCTGCCCCTTTGTCCTATCTGGTGTGAGACTGATAAGAATAGAGATGTTGGTGTTAGTAACAGAGACACAAACACCATGTACCTTGTTTCCCCAGAGAGGGAATGGCAGCCTAGGGTGTCGAGGCAGAGAAGGCCAAGGTTACTGAGCACCTCCTGCAGATGCAGGCGCTCAGCACAGTGGGAGAGCAGCAACAGCATAAAGGGCAAGATACAGCATAGAATTCAGGAGAGGTCAGCCAACCTGTCAGGAGTAAGGGCCTTCTAGGTGGTGACCAGTATGAACACATGGCTAAGAAATATGTGGACCTACCAAAGAAAAAGTAGGGGACCCTGGTGGTATAAAGAGCTCCAAACAAGTAACCAAACTAAGCTAAACAAAATTATGTTTCTTGCACAATGAAAGTTTTAGCTGAGATGAGTGCCCACTACGATAATCACCACCACATATAATAATTAAAGGAAATCAGAGAAGCAATAATAAACACATCCCCCACCAGCCCAAGGGCTGACAGCCCCGTAGAACATTCAAGCCATTGGCGCAATAGCACACTGAGAAAATCCATCCTCATTACCCTTTTCTAGCTGACTGAGCACAAGGCAGTGGCCTGAAGCCTGTATCAACTCTTTTTAGCCTTCTCCTTCCCTGCGTGGCTGGAATTTCCCAGGGTGCTTTGTGCGAATCCAATTTACAATGAAAGTGAATTGAGGAAATGTCATCCGAGTTACGGGGGTAGTTTACATTTACATAACGAAAATAATAATTATTGTAAAGTAGCATTTATCATCTGATAGACAATGTTAGTACATAGATGACTGGAAAAAAATGCTGAATTTTAACAGCTTCTGGGGACAAGGAAGGACAGGGCTGCCTCCTGGCCTTTCCTGTAGTAATCACTTCATCTGATTCCAGCTGAAGATAACATATCATCATTCAGGAAATCCCAAAATGTTTTCAGTGGAACAGCTGCATCCTCTGAGATCAGTACACGGAGAGGAGTGCTGTTATTAAATAAATTTGTGAACAATGCAGAGTTAAATGAAATTTAAAGTTTTCTACTTCCAGGAATCTTCGATGCTTTTTAAATATACATTGTGAATCTCAAAGAATTTATCCCTAGAATGCAATGGTTTGCAAACTTCTTTCCATACATCATTCTTTTCCTGGAAGAAAAAAATATATATATGCATATATATCTATATTTTACATGTATGATGCTTTTTCCTTGTTAGATGAGATGGCTGACCATATTTTTGTAACCTCAATAATTTTAAATAACATGAAATAAAACAATAGTTTCAACTTTAGAGTCCGATGAAACTTTCAATCCAAAGCCTAGCACTTATATTCTCAAAAGACAGAAACACACACAACCACAAAGTATAAATCAGGATAAGTCTAACTTATAAGTTGACTTATAATAAGTCAACCACACATCAGAATAAGTCTAAGATCTGCCACCTGTTCACAAAGAATGAGACAGATATAAAGCACATAGCAGAGATCCACCTGTCCATTAGGAGTTACCCGAACAATTTCAAAGACAGAGGACACGAGATCAAAGTGCATGGGACTGTGACAAGGCTTAAGGTTGCAAAGGCATGAAACAATTCAGAGCAAGTGCTGAACATGTCACTGATTTGCAGCCCAATAAAAAAGCCCTGCATATGGTACACCTCTCTAATTTTAGACTTTCTATATCATTTCAAACATAGCTTGTGTTTTGCTAGATTTTACTTCAGGATATGACAAGATGTACATTATTGGCCACACATTAGTGAATTAGTATAATTACAGTAATGTAATCACTGGTTCTAGGTTTAGAAGACAGATTTGTTGACTCTGTATTCCGTGAAGGAACATTACATAAATGTGATTCTCTGTAATACACAACAAACTGAATTGACTTAAATATATTTATATATCTATATAATTACATTGGTATGGTATTATATGTTATATTAAATATATAGTATATACAATACTAATTTTATATTAATGTGTGACATATGTTTAGGCCAATTCTATTTCCGATGCATATTTAACTATACATATTTATGATGTGTATATATAAATTTGTAGGTCATATAATAGTTTATGTAATCATATTAGATATAATATGTATGTATGAGTGTGTAAGTATATAAACACACAGACACATACATTCATGTAAATTCATGTTGACTGTTGATTCTGTTAACCTGTCATTGTATTTCTTTCTTTTTTTTTTTCTTTTTTTCAGAGAGAGAGAGAGAGAGAGAGAGGTAGAGACACAGGCAGAGGGAGAAGCAGGCTCCATGCACCGGGAGCCCGACGTGGGATTCGATCCCGGGTCTCCAGGATCGCGCCCTGGGCCAAAGGCAGGCGCCAAACCGCTGCGCCACCCAGGGATCCCTCTTTTTTTAATAATAATTTTATTTTTTATTGGTGTTCAATTAGCCAACATACAGAATAACACCCAGTGCTCATCCCGCCAAGTGCCCCCCTCAGTGCCCGTCACCCACTCACCCCCACCCCCCGCCCTCCTCCCCTTCCACCACCCCTAGTTCGTTTCCCAGACTTAGGAGTCTTTATGTTCTGTCTCCCTTTATGATATTGCCTACCCATTTCATTAGTATAAATCAATACCCACCACTAGAATGAATGGCCTCAATGACAGAAAGTATTGCTTATCTGCATCCCCCATCCCACCACCCATAACCTCAGGGAGACTTTTTCTGCTTCTCTTCCTTCTACCCAAAGACAAATGGACAACTATTCCCCTTAGTTAAAATAGGGTGCTTCTGAATATAAACATCAGAGTACTGATATCCAACACTTAAGGAATATCAGTTCTTTCTCCACATGGACCACACAGAAACTCATGACCCACAGAAAGATACTTCTGATTCATCCAAACAATTATTAATTGACAATCACTGTCAACACTACTCCGGTATATTTCTGTTCTCTAAAAATCAATATGTAATTCATGGTCTAGGTATATAAATTTAATATGAACCATAACATTCTACTCCCTGGGCTCTAACTTTCTGTAACACGCTATTAGAACCCTTTATCCGGGATCCCTGGGTGGCGCAGCGGTTTGGCGCCTGCCTTTGGCCCAGGGCGCGATCCTGGAGACCCGGGATCAAATCCCACGTCAGGCTCCTGGTGCATGGAGCCTGCTTCTCCCTCTGCCTGTGTCTCTGCCTCTCTCTCTCTCTCTCTCTCTCTGTGTGTGTGTGACTATCATGAATAAATTAAAAAAAAAAAAAAAAAAAAAAAAAAAGAACCCTTTATCCCCCTTGTGATTTCAGAGAATTAGTTTGAGCACCTCATAATTCCTATCCTGATGAAACACATTATCAAAAGCCTATGCCACTTTGAAGTAATTGAAGTCCACACTTTCTAATCTACATTAAGATTTACTTGAGGTTTTCTTTTACTCCATTCAACACAGATGTCATCTCAGCATGAATCCCTCTCCTCTGCTTTTTTCCAGTTGACTTCATGATCCAGGGGATATGTTGGACGACTGATATACTGGGTCCCAGTAAAGATAATGCTACCTCTGTTCAACGAGGAGAAAGGAAGAATCAAAATTAGCTTTCATACTCACATGGGGGTCAGGGGTCTGGTGACCCCACAGCTCTCCTGTCTGCCTTTCCATTAGAATACATATGTAAGCATTCTCTAGCCTTTGTAATTCTCACTGAAGAGACCCCTGACCTGCTTCCCTTTGGCCCATTCCTCTTTGACCTGCTTCTATCTTTTGATAATTGCAGTAAGCAATGGAGGCAGAGTATCACTCACAGTGCTGCCAAACCTTTTGTTCTACTATGGGGGTGACTACAGATGTGAACGATTTGTCAGTGGTTTGGAAGCTTTGTATGAGTAGACTAGGATGGTGCACGGGGCAATAACAGCCAACCCCAACCTGAAAATCAACATCTTACCTGACCATCTGGGCACGGGAAATGGACAGAAACACAGTAGAGTGGGCAAGGATCAGCTCACAGTGTCTGACAAACTACCCTTAAATGCTTATGCTCATTCATTCTTGCAAACACCTAAAGCAAAGAGTCAACAATGGTAACCACTTAAAAATAGGAGAGAGCAGGCTCATAGAGAGTGTTTTGGAGCTATACAGACTTGAGTTCAAATCCTGATTGTGCCATTCAGCACTCTCTGATGTTCAGTTGCACTATTTACTTTGATTTTCAATAATTTCAACCTGTATGTGGGCAAGAATAGAAATGCTGTATGAAAAGCTCTTGACTCAGTGCCTGGCACACAGTGAGCACCGAATGAATAACAGTCCATGTGGGAGGTATTGTCTGGTACGGAGCTCTTGGTCTATATAAGCATTGATCTCAAATTTGGCATTTGGCATTTGGGACCAGATAATTCCCTGTTGTGGAGAGTGGTCCTGCGCACTGTAAGAAATTCAGAGGCATCCTTGACTTCCACCTCTAAGCACCAGTAGCCCCCCTCTGCCCCCAGTTTCCAGGCATTGCCAAATGTACCCTGGACAGCAAAACTGCCACACGTGAGAACCCCTGAAGTACACTGCATCATTTAATCTTAACACAAATCCTGGGAGGTGGGTGACTTGTCCATTCCACAAAAAAAGTGACATTACCTATCCAGGATCCCAGCAGTAATAAGGGGGAGATCCAGAACAGTGAGCCAAGAGCCTGAATCCCCTTGTGTCCCCCATCTATATTTTAAAGAAGAACAACAGAAGTCACTGACACTTATTCAGCATTCTATGTACAACCTCTGGCTGCCCAAAGCAATGTTTATTGACTGCACGATTCACCTTTCTCCCATTTTTACTAATCTTCGATACACAAATTTTCAGAGTCACCCTTCCCTATAGGTTTCAGTGCTACTTTATTAAGGCTCACTTTAACTTCCCCGTCCTCTGCTCTGGAAATAACCTAGGCTTTGGAATCACAGTCTGGATTTGAACTGTGGCTCCTCCACTTTCTAGCTATATGACTATGGTCATGTTATTTGATCTTGCCTTTATGTCCTACAGAACAGCAACCCAGATTTTGTAGACTTCACGGTTGTATGGACAGCCAGCTGTCCTGTGCAGTCTGCTATGCGGAGCAAAGCTAAAAGGTTCATAATTGCAGTTGGGAAGTGAAATGCTGCCCTCCATCCTTTTGTGTTGGCCATTACTAGAAGCAGGATGATTCCTTCCCCTGCATTAAATGTACTCTATTCAAATACTCAAAAAGATTAATCTTATCTCCCCCCACAGAAACACAAGTTTAAAATAATCCAACTCAACAAACTGAATAACCCAACCGCCCCAGCTAGTTTAAGGCTAAGAAACCTTACAATGGGCCCAGCAGCATTGCTTGTTGGCAGCCAAAGGCAGTGGAGGCTCTTTTCCCAGGGAAGGGGCCAGGATCCTCCACAGTGCAGTCCATGAGAGGGCAGTAGAGGCCTGCGGCCCAGCACAGACAGCCCAAACCTTTTCCTAGTAAGATTGAACATGACCATTTACCTTTTGACCTCTTGCTGTAGTGATTTTGAAGGAGGTTTTAATAAGATCTTTAAAAATCTCACAGAGGGACGGCTCAGCGGTTGAGCGTCTGCCTTCAGTGCAGGGCGTGATCCTGGAGTCCTGGGATCGAGTCCTACCCACATCGGGCTCCCTGCATGGAGCCTGCTTCTCTCTCTGCCTCTCTCTCTCTCATAAATAAAATATTTTTAAAAATTAAAAAAAAATAAACATAAAAATCTCACAGAGAAAATGTCAAGTATTTCAATCACTTTCCACTCCTAGAACTTCAAAAATCATCAGACATTCTTAAGTAAGGCCATTTTTAAGAACACACAGCTCCTTGGGGGCATCTGGGTAGCTCAGTCAGTTAAGCATCCAACTCTTGGCTTCAGGTCAGATCGTGATTTGGGGGTCCTGAGATCAAGCCCCATGTGTGTCTTAATGCTCAGCAGGGAGTCTGCTTGAGATTCTCCCTCTGCCCCTCCCCTTTGCTCATGTACACTCTTTCTCTCTAATAAATAAATAAATCTTAAAAATGAAGAAGAAGAAGAAGAAGAAGAAGAAGAAGAAGAAGACGACGACGACGACGACGACATAGTCCTTTAAATTTCAAACTGAGAGATAACTACATGACCATCTTGAGCTCAAACTCTGCAGGTGCAATGAGACACTATGGATCAGGGTTTCATCCTATGTTAGAAATTTTACAAAGTAAAAAAAGAAGAAAACAATTCCAATTGATTCACCAAAGGAAGAGACCAATAAACCATTTTTATTTTTATTAAGCATTAATAAGATGTAAATCTTAACATATAAATAAGAATATTTAGGATTATCCTTCTCATAAGTGATGCAACCACCACTAGTTCTTTTTTATATATCATCCTTGATTTAAAACATCCTCTCTAACATCCTTAAAGTTATTCTTAATGTCCTCTGAATAACCTTTTCCATACTATCAGTAAGACATGCATCTATTATAAGCTACACTGTTTATACCACCTTGTCACACAATTGGAAACATGTGAGAAAAAGCAATCTTAAGATACCACTTGTTAGTGCAAAAAGTGCTTTCGTTAGATAAATCCATATTTTTCTTCTTGAGAGATGAAGGAGGAGAGAAAAAGCAAAACTGTGATACACCCTCCTTCCCAGGTTAACACTAGTCGGAAAATAAAAATAAGACCTTTTTTCAGATAAAGAAGTAGGAAGAATGAAAACAGCAGATTATATTCACATAAAAAAATACACTGGACCTCTACAGGCCTGTCCTTTTAAAACAAAAGAACAATAATCACAACATGCCACATACACATATATTCATTTCAGAAACATGAGCTCCACTTTCAAATGGCTCTTGATTAGCCTGAGTAAAAGAATCTGGTATTCATTTATATTTAGATCATTTTAATAAATAAGCATAAAGTATTCAAGTTGAAATTGCATCTACCTATATAAAATATGAATTCTGTATTAATTGTAAATTGTATTACAGTACTATTTATAGTACTTAAATATATAAACAATTCAAGTCTGCATTAAGTGACTGCTGTGTAGAAAACAAAGATCAAGATTATGTCTGAAATATCAAAATTTGATATTTAAGATGCCATTTCTGCTCTCAGATTGCTTAGAATCTCCTAGGAAAAGAAGACTTAGCTAAAATCTTGTCCATATAAAGAATAATTAGTTTCTTCAACCAATGTACAGAGGCTTTAGAAACACTGGGTTAGAAGAAGTTATTCATGCTGAAAACTGGATGTTTCATGGACAGTAGAGTCTTATAAAGACACTTTTTTTTTCTCAGATAAGGAGGAGAAAACGGGAATGATGTGAACAATTTTTGGAAAATCATAACAAATGGTCTTGATTTTGTCAATCAAATAGGAGGGAAGCAACAAACTTCCAGCTATAAAACACATAAGTTACAGGGATGAAAAACATAGCATAGAGAACATAATCAATAAGATTGTAATAATTTTGTATGGTGACAGATGGTAACTACACTTAACATGGTGAGCATTTTTTAATGTTGAATCATTTAATTGTTGAATCACTATGCTGTACACCTGAATCTAATACAATATGTCAACTATACTTCGATATGAAGAAGAAGAAGAAGAAGAAGAAGAAGAAGAAGAAGAAGAAGAAGAAGAAGAAGCAGCAGCAGCAGCAGCAGCAGCAGCAGCAGCGAGGAGTCTGGGTATGAGAAGTGACCTGACATTTATTGATCGTATGCTCTCTGCCAGCCACTATGCTGACTGCTTGAAGCACTCAGAGACCATAGTATATGCCATCTTCCTTGCTCTTATGAACAAAGATATACATTGGCTCATGCTGAGTATCATTAGAAGCAGTCACTTTTATATAAGGATCTAAAGGAAGGAAGGGTTCAACACAGTACTCTACAGCTGTTGATGTCAAAATATGTTATGATCACACAAGAGATGTTGACAGAGCTGGTGTTTCAATTAAATATGGTTTAACACAAAGGGAAAAAAGGCCTAAAAAAATGGAAGGGGAACAGAGAGAGAAAGTTTCAGGCCAGCCACTGTGAGACAGTGAGAGAGACAAAGAATCCAGTAGGGATAAGTAATAGTCCCTCTACATCTGCTGTCTGATACTACACTATGCAAATATTTAAAGGTTACCTTGCATCTGTGATAGAGATACCCTTTCAACGATATTCCCCTACTTCGCTAGGTCCCTCTGGGAAAGGATTGCACACACCATTCTGATGAAATACTTTCAGAATGACACTACACAGCGGACACTACACAGCAGTTAGAGATATTTCAAAATAGCCCTCCTTAAGCAAAAGTCTACTTGTGACAGGTGTATCTTTTTGCGTTTCTGGAAATCATATTGAGAAAGCTGTAACAGTTCTGCAAGGATACTGAAAGTGAATAATCACTCTTTGGAAATATTGGTAATGACAATATATCTTCATCCTTCATAGTTACTCATAAGTTTGATAGTGTAACTGAGAGGGGGAAAATGAGTATTGCTCTGAAAATAATTGTGATGTTACATTTGCCACATTGGTGAGATAAAAAAAAAAAAAAAGACGTAACAGGAAGACTATGTGTGCTGACATTTCATTAAAAGCACTGTGGACGTTTGTATATGGCTATTAAGCAGGAACACCAGGAAATGAAGATTACCTTTCAGAAAAAGAAAATCATAAGGTAATTCTACTGAACATTTTGAATTGAATAGTGAGTATTTCATGTGAATTTGTGAAAATAACTGAAAGTTGTGGTGTTTGTAATAATGTCTTAAAAATACTTATAATTCCATATGAAAAGCTCTGAATCATTTAATCTTTTTTAAAGCATCTAGTGATTTGTTTTAAGCGTTTGCACATTTTGAATATGTGGAAGCACATTTTATGTACTCCAGAGTACTGCTGATGTAGTAGGTAGTATATCATCAAACTACCACAGCAGCAATTCTAAGGTCAAAGCTATTGCTTTTGGGTTTGATACATTTTATACATGATTTATGGATTAATTTTATGGAAAATATGTAAGCTATATGTCCCAAAAAGCATTTTATGGCATTATAACAATAAAATGTTATAGTTATGGGATGCCCTTCATCTAGTCATATCAAAGCCCTTTCCTGACATTAGTTAATCCTTGTAATACCTCCTCTGAGACAAGGAAGTATTACTTGCACTACCTTTTTTTAGAACACAGAGCGCACTGGGGATTTTCACAAGTCTAACTGGATTTAGAAATACTAAAAATCATTGATGTGTTTATTCAGCCAGTCAGTGTATGATGAACCATAGAAAACATGCTAGGACCTGGGGATAGAATGGTCTGGAAAAACAGGACCACTATCCATGGCCTCTTTCTTGGAACTTCTTGTGAAATGTGTGAAATACTTCAATTCATGGGGAACAACACAAAACAATAAAGTAATATTTCTCTTATCTAAAAGCTCACACTCATAATCTGGGAACATACTTCTCTACAATATTTTCTAGCAGCAAAAAGCTCAGCTTCCAAGGAGCAAAAATGTGTCACCAAAAGGCGAGCTCCTCCTGCCACAGATTGTTCTGAGAATTACTTTACACTTCTCCCTGACAGAGATTGGTTAACTGGTTTCCAAGCCAGTGAGTCAAAGTAAAATGAGAAAAGAAAGGGGTACACTTAAATGGTGGTAAAAAGCAGGTGCTTCAACAACAAATATAACACAAGTAGCTTCATGATAAAAAAAAGAGACACACATACCCCCACAAAAGGCAAATTGTAGGGCTCAAAGCTCATACCAATCAGAGATTAATAATTTTGTCAGGGGCTAAGAGTCCTGAAACCCATTCTATCTTGATCATGTTATTGATGATGGCACACTTTCAATGCTCCCTGTATCCAAACTCTTTGCAGCAATTCCATCAAGATGTGGAATCTACTTCCTCATCCCCTGAAATACTGACTTACTTTGTTCCGAACAATGGCTGGGACTGACTATGCCAGTTCTGAGAGATCTCAAGAAGCCTTATGCACTCCTGCTTCCTGTGTACTCCTGCTGCCATGTGAACTAAGCTAAGCCTTGGCTAGCCTGCCGGAGGATGGGACATCATATGCACCAGAAATGAATCACATCAGCCATGACCATCTCAGATCAGTCGGCTTCCAGCAGACCCTCTAACTGACTAGAGATATAAGGGTAAATCCAGCCCAGAGCAGCAGAATCACCTAGCTCACCTATACACACATGTACAATCATAAAATTATGTATTATTCTGGATAAGCCTAATTGAAGACTTGAGGTCACTATGATGAAGAGCTCCAAAGGAATCACCCCAACCCCCACATGTATGTAAAAATATGATTCCCTAAGCCCTTCAGCAAGCTTTGAGATCTTCTTCTCTAAGTATCCTGCATGTCCTACTGGAGTACTGACTGTGGTCTGTATACAATATAGACATTTTTGTATTTGTGTTTATCCCACCAATCTTCCTCTAAATCCATATGCTTATGTACTCATGCATGTGCACACTTTAGGAATCACAACATGGTGATACTCCTTCCCTTTTGCAGATTTGCAATGCACATTAGCTTATTAAGTCCTCTGAGAAATCCCACAACAAACTGTCCCAAGACTGACCAACAACTTTGAAAAACCTTTTGGTTCATATAACAGAAGTACACTCAACAGGGCACTGACTCCAGGAAGAGGTTCTGAGAGACTGTAAATTTCAGAAGTTTCTGCTTCTGTAGTCCTAGTAGCCAAGGAAAATTAATACTTCCTCAATCTGACATTTTGAGCTATCCTCAAGAGATACAGATTTTGCCATATTATTACAAATATGTTTGCACATCTTTGAATATCTTAAAAATAGAGTATTAGTTGCCAGTGATTTTTTTTAAATGCAGGTAATGGAAACAGTCTAAATGTACAATTATAAGGAAAGAATTAGATTTATCCACAAGATGAGATATCTTTTAGCCTTTAAAACAATGCTAACAAAAAAAAAACCTGGAAAATACTCATTATTCTAAGTGACAAAACAAAACAAAAATTTTATATTGTGCTATTTCAATTATATAAAGTTTACACGGGGATAAAATAAACTGAAATGTTAACAACAATTTTCTTTGGTTGATGGGATATGGAAAATGTATATATGTATCAGTATATTTTTATATAATTTCTAATATAACAATATAAAACAAAAAAAAGTAAATTCTATTCAGAAAAAAAAAAAATAAAAGTCAACTCTAAGTCCTTGGAGACTGCCAAAGCATCGTTTACCTGACTAGCTTCGATCTACTTTTCAGGTCCGAGCTTAGATGTGATTTCTTCTTGGAGACTATTCAAAAACCTGTAACTGCAGTAGATTCCCTTCGTGAGAATGTCCACAGCATGTTCTGCTTTTTACTATCATGGCACTTAAAACTTGGCATTCCATTTCTCATTTACTTGTTTATATACCTGCCAGTATAATCTCCCTCTGCCTAGTTCATCACTGAAATCCCAGTGCCTAGCACAGAGTCTGGTTACATGGTACCTGTTAAATAAACATTACCGAATAATTGAAAGTTTTAATGCTTCCTCCTTTCCTAAATATATTGCATAAAGTGTGGCATGGATAATGTAATATCTTCATTCTAGAACAATGAAATTTCCCCGTTAAATAATATCTTTCATTAAGGCAGCTGATTTATTTTGGTAACTTGTCAGTAATTTAAACTTCCCATAAAATTTTACATACAAGCTCTTTCTTCCATACTCCGTTTAAAGAATAACAGAGATCCTTGTCATTTGTTACATAATTTTATCAGCAGGACTATCTAAGTTCTATAAGGTTACATATGCTCCTATTTGAGGTTCTCAATATGCCTTAGGTTGGAATATGCTCCTCTAAGTGTATGAGTCAAAACCAGTAAATTGTTTTAACATCAACTCTTACTGAGATCCAAAACAACCACCTTAATAATGGAAATTGTTTTAATTCCAGAATGAAATTCTATTCAATTATTCTCAAAATTTCATGGTGTGGTACATCTGGGGAGATACATACATAGAGAATAACAGGAATAATAACATAATTAGCTTACATTTACTGAATGCTTACTATATGCTGGGCACAATGCTAAGCAATATATATATATTATGTCATCTGACCCTCATTTTATGAGGCAGATAATATAAATTTACCCTCTAATGATGGGAAAAATTGAAGCAACTATCTTGAGTTTGTAATAAGTGCCAGAGTCAGGATTATGAACCTCAGAGTTTAATTTATTAATCATATTGTCATCCCCTCTACAAATATTTACTGAGTTCTTATTCTAATAAAGATATTGCTCTGTGTCCTGGGAATATACCAATGAACAAATATAAAATCCCCGGGCTCCTAGAGCTTACATTTTAATCAAGGTAGTTAGAACCTTAAACACATGTATGCACGCACTCTGTGGCAAGATGGCTGGATGGCCACCAAAACACGTATTTCCTCTGGCATAGAATATATTTGTCACTGAGAGGCAGTTGTTCAGCCAGGCTTAAATTTCTCAGCTCCCTTTGCATAAAGATGTGGCCATGTGACTACTTCTTGCCAAGAGAATGTGAGTTAAAGTGTGAGTTAAAGAGATCTGCATTCTGCTTGGGCAAAGACTTCAAGAAATCTGGTGTGGAGTGCCATCCCTACTTCTCTGTAATCTAAAGTCCTAAGAAACAGAGAAACCTACACATGGATGCTGCTTGAGTCTCCAAATCACCACTTAGAGGAAAGACACCTGTCAATCAGGAAGACATGCCTTGGACTGTTCTATGAGGGATAAATAGCCATTTGAGGGCTAAGGCATTATATTGGGCTCTGTTTTTCTTCTTAAGATTTATTTATTTGAGAGAGAAAAAACAGGGGGGGCAGGGATAGAAGGAGAGGGAGACTCCTTATTGAGTGCAGAGCCTGATGTGGGGCTTGACCCCCCCATGACCCCAAGATCACCACCTGAGCTAACTGTGCTACCCAGGTGTACCTGGGCTTTATTTTTTATAGCAGCTAGCACTACCCTAAACAATACAGAATATGATACCTTGATTTGGGTGCTGCCATGAAAATAACCTAAATATGTGACATTAATTTAATGGTCAAGCAGTGACATGGAACAGATATCACAGGCTTGAAATATGAAGACTTATACTTAAAAATATTTGAGAACACTGTCACCTACAATAACTGGGAAGATAGACAAAGAACCTACTTAGCCTATAGCTCCAGGAAGCTTGACTTTCACGTATTAGCTTTTGTCTGGTTATACTTGCTGCTTTTTCCAATGTATTATAAGAAACTAATAAGCTCAGGGTGAAGTTGACTGCTTAGTAAACAGAAAACTAAGGAACTCGCTGGGATAGAGAGACAAATGATAAATGACCATAAATATCCTGCGATGGGAATGAAAAATGAGGACAAATTCTTATTAAAAAACTGTAATTTAAACAAATATACTCAGCTGGAAACAAAAATAGGATTGTGGGTGTGGCTTTCCAACTCATACATATTGTTTCAAGTGGCCACCATAGGACGATAGGCATGGGTCAGAGGAATCAAAGAACCAAAGCAGTCTCAAAGAAGATATATTGGGAACTGTGGTAGTGGGAGTTGGGGCATAGACACACAACATGGATTGAAGACACATACAGCAAAGGTTAATAAATTTTGAGGAAATTTTATTGCTGAAAAAACCATGAGCCGGACCTTTAAAAAGCCTTGGACTCTCAAACTGTTAAAGCAATCCTTGGTCTCCCAAAGTTTCATGAGCAGGAAGCAAGTTGCAAAAACTGCATAGCCTCTAAAAAAAGGTATTTTCCTAAAGCTCACTTCAGATGTGCCCCCATGGAGAAAACTGAACAAGAGTTTCTTTGAAGGCAAGCCAAGAACCACAGAACGCACGGGAGAAACAAGTTCCTCCCGAATGCAATCTAGGTTCTAACCAAGAGAATTTCTCCACTGGAAAAGCAGAGTCTCCATAACCTCTCTCCTAAGGATTCCATTATTGCTCTGGACTGCTGACTGCCACGTGATTGCCCCATCTTCCCTGTTCTGAACGGGAACTGTGTTATACATATGCTATTCCCATTCTATCACTTTATTTAAAGGTAAGAAAGTGATTTTTTTTCATCACCTCTGCCTCCTTGCAAGTAGATGATGTGACTAGTGTGACTTATGTGACTAGTTATGACCAAAAGATTTTGAACAGGGTATATGTGCCTATTCCGGACAAAGATTTTAAGAAGTGAGTGTGCTTCTTACACACTCATTTTCCCCTTCTGCTGCCTTCAGACTCTGGAGAATAATATCTGGATGAAAGACATCCGGGACTACGAAACCTCCCATGGAGGACAGTCGTCTGCCAAATGGGAACATGTATCTTGAGCTATTGCACAAGCAATAAATAACCTTCTATAGTGCTAGAACTATCACACTATGTGGTGTTCTATTTGTAACTCCACTTAGCTTACTCTAAATAACCCACAATAAAATTCTAAATAGGTGAAGTTCTACGAAGAAAATAAAACAGGGTGAGGGGTAGAGCTACTTCCCCATTAGTTGGCATGACTGAGAAAGGAAGATCAGAGAAAGTTGCGCTGAAGAGGTTACACTTTAGTTGAGAAAGGGCTTGCACATGGATTGGACATTTTGGGTGAAGAAAAAATGAGAGACAAATGATACTTCTACATTTGTCCCCCCAAAAAAACAAGTGGATTGTGCTATTCTTTGCTGAAATGTTAAAAACTGAGGGACTATTAAGTTGACTATATGTGGGAGAAGCAAGAATTGTGCGTTTGCATGTGTGTGCTTTTAGCTAAGTACCTGACACAGGTTATGAATTAACTGTGAGTTTTTAATATAGGTACACTAATATATATTTGTTTTCAGATTACCCCGATTAAAATGGGAAAGGGGTGCTAATCTTTAGAGGTTTCAGAGGGACTCAATAAATATATCACATCTCCCTTCTTCTGAAGCCTAAATTTGAACTTGACTGAGAAACAAATCCAGAAACTAATTATGCAAAGATCTAAGTATCATTTTTATAAATGATGATGTTGATTAAAGAGCGCAATACTAGACTCCAGGCTAAGTAGCTGTACTAGTACTAAATCCCTCTTCCTTCCCTGTCACAGGCAGCTCTGGAAAAGAGTGTGCCTACATTGCATCGAGGTTCCTAAACACATAATGGAGAACAGAAGCCAATATGAACTTTCTGAGAAACAAGGCCAGAAATGCCAGAGCCACACATGGGTAGGTTCTTCTCATACCCAACACCAGCGAGTTAAGTGTATCTCATTCCTCTGGGGGAAGAGTGAGTCAATAGACCATGAGCCCACAAGTTCTACATACTCCAGAATATAAAGGAAAGGAAAATAAGTTTCTACCTTAAAACAAACACAAATAAGTGAATATTATAGATGTCTGGGAAACATCTATGTAGGATATAATGAGGACAAAAACTGGGAATTTTCAATGAATTTTCTTTCTTTTGAAAGAAGGGTGAACATGTAAGAAATAGCTTTTTCCCTGATACTTTCAAACCCAGCTCTTGAAACTAAGGGACAGATTGAAACAAAATTGAGATTTTACTTTATTTCAGATAGTCAAAGAAGAAGAAAAAAAAAACTAAAAGGGAAAAAAATGTCTTGTCCATTAGCTGGATTTGAAGTGAAATTCTGTTTTCCTATTTTCCAACCTCATATTATATGGGTGGCTCATACCCAGAAGGAAAAATTGTCACACTTCCTCTAGCTACAAACCGCCAGCTCACATTCCATCACTGCCACCACTTCTCGCAAGTTCCTGATGATTTACTGACAGAACTGATAACTCCATCTGAGGACTCTGGTCCTTGGGCCTTTCATCTTTGTTCTTTCTTGACTAACCATTCTTCCCTGAGGGATTAAGTAGTAAAACTACTAAAAAGAGTCCGACAAAAAGGAAGGAAATAAGCTGCACAGAATGCTGTTCTTGGCCACCAGGCTAGCTCAAAGCTCTTTCCTTTCCTTTCATTTTACGTTTAATCTGTGGACAAGAAGGCAAGTTGCTCCCAGGCCCTTTCTTTCCTCATGCTTCTGGGGTTCTGCTCAACATTGCAGGGAACTACACTTCCCAGATTCCCTTCCTGATGTAGGTTCACCCACTTCAAGGCATTGGCAGAAGACTGGAGGGGCAGAAAGCAGTGGGAACCCCAGCTGCTACTAGACTTCTCCCAGTGCCTAGTCTCACTGACAGCCACTCCACCTGTAGTCCGATCTCATGACTGGCAGCCCCCAATATGGCACCAGCTCCTGCTCATAAACTCTAAGAACACTCCTCCTCCACATAAACTCTAAGAACATTTCCATTGTCTATACACATCTCAGGGTGATAACTTCCAGTGGTTTCTAAGTTCTAGAATAGTTTGCCACCCCAGTTAGCCTCCCAGCTCTTGTATCCAATTCCCTATTAAACTCCTTCTGTGAAAACACCTAAGATGGTCTCTTGCATATAGACTGGAATGTATCTGATACAGCCAATGCTTGTGGGGTTTTTGCTGTAAGTTTGTTTATATTCATCATACCAGGGAGAAGTAAACTATGGCCTTCGGGCCCACTGCTGGTTTTTGTAAGTAAAGTTCTATTGGAACACAGCCATGCTCATTCACTTAAGTATTATCTGTAGTTGGTTTTGTGCTACAACAGCAGAGTTGAGTACATGTGACAGAAACTTTATGGCACTCAAAGTCTAAAATATTTATTACCCGGCCTTTCACTGAATATGTTTGCTGACTCTTGCACTAAATAAAATAAGACCTTCTATCTAGAGGCCCAGGTGGGCTCTGTGACCATAATAGTCCAGACCAGCACTATCCAACAGAAATATAGTGTGGGCTACCATGTAATTTTAAATTTTCCAATGGTCACATTAAAAAAAGTAAAAAAAAAAAGAAAGAAAGAAAGAAAGAAAGAAAGAAAGAAAGAAAGAAAGAAAAAGAAAAAAAGAAACAGGTGAAATAAATTTCAATGATATAATTTTATTTAGGCCAATGTATCCTATAACACTTTCAACATGTTGCCAGTATAAAAAACTGTGGAGACATTTCACATTTTAAGTACTATGCTTTCAAAATACATTGTGTTTTTTACACTTAGAGTATCTCATTTGGAATACTGCATTTTCATTGCAAATACTTGATTTCTATGTAGATTTCACAAAATCTATAGTTGAAAGATGTAGATATACAGTACATAACTATTATAACTAATATAAAAAAATAGTGACAACACTAAATGCTGGCCAAGGTGCAGATAAACTGGCTCACTCATGCATTGCTACTGGAATGTACAATGGTACAGCCACTCCAAAAGCAATTTAGCAGTTTCTTATAAAATTAAACATGCAACTCCAGATGATCCAACAATTGCACTCTTGGGCATGTATATCAGTTAAATTAAAACTTATGTTCACACACAAACCTATGCACAAATGTTTTATTGTAGTTTTATTCATAACAGCCCAAACTGGAAAAAATATGAAAGTCCTTCAATGGGTAGGTGGTTAAACAATCTGTGGGACATCCATACACTAGAACACTACTCAGCAATAAAAAGGAGCAAACTAAAAAAAAAAAAAAAAAAAAAAAAAAGGAGCAAACTACTGAAACATAGAATAATATGGATAAATCTTAAAATTAAGTGAAAAAAAAAAAAAAACCCAGACTCCAAATCAGCTTACCATACAATTCTACTTATATAGACAAAATTAGAGAAATGGAGAATAATTAGAGGTTGCCAAGGTCTGAATGGGAGATGTAGGGAGGAATATACGTGTGACTATAAAAAAAATAAAAGAGCACATAAAGGATTCTGTGGTGATGGAAATGCTTTGAATCTAACTCTATGTCAGTATCGTAGTCATGATCTTCCAAAACTATAGGTTTTTCAAGATGTTATCATTGGAGAAACTGAGTCAAGGATACATGGGATCGGGGTTCCCTGGGTGGCTCAGGGGTTTAGCGCCGCCTTTGGCGCAGGGTGTGATCATGGAATCTCCAGATCAAGTCCCATGTCGGGCTCCCTGAGTGGAGCCTGTTTCTGCCTCTGCCTGTGTCTTTGCCTCTCTCTCTCTCTCTCTCTCTCTGTCTCTCATGAATAAATAAAAAATCTTAAAAAAAAAAAAAAGGATACATGGGATCACTCTGCATTATTTCTTTCAACTGCATGTAAATCTACAGGGTAAAAAGTTAATTTTTCATAAAAATATATTCATACAACCCAGTTTCTCTAATAACTAAAAGGTTCCAACAACTGAATCAAGTATCAGCATTTTATAAATTTTAAAAATCGAGTAAATTTTTAAAAATGAGAAACTCGAGACACCTGAGTGGCTCAGTGGTTGAGCGTCTGCCTTTGGCTCAGGGTGTGATCCCAGGGTGCTGGGATCGATTCCCACATCAGGCTCCCTGCAGAGAGCCTGCTTCTCCCTCTACCTATGTGTCTCCCTCTCTCTGTGTCTCTCATTAATAAATAAATAAAATATTTTTAAAAATGAGAAATTCAATCCTTAGTCACCCTTGTCACATTTCAAGAGCTTGACAGCCCCATGTAGTGACTCTAGATCCTCTTTCTGGGCTACAACATAGCCAACAATAGCCACCATAGCCGGTCAAGATATAGTCAACTTTAAACCATTCAACAGGAAAATGGCCACACAAAACTACTTCCACAAAGCACACTTCCTTCAAAGAAACACACATTTTTACTTGAAAAATTCTGCAATTCCAAAAGAGGTAATGAAACTTCCACGGTATTAAAAACTAACCAGTTGTGACAAACTGCTTATAGAGATGCATTGTTCTTTAGACAGTTTCTCAGCCAGCTAACAGGATGTTGCCACCTAGATAAGATGTACATTTCCTCCTTCTACTCCCTTATTTAAAAGGAGGAATACAATAAATAAAAGTGAATTATTTTATATTACAGCTTTTCCCACCAATCCTTATTTCTACATGAACAATGGGGTTTAGTATGATGAGCGGTGATGGTGACGGCACACATTCACAAAAGGGAAGCGGATGCTGTGCTCAGAAGGTCCCTCTCTTTGACAAGATGACAAATGAAACTGGGAGATGAAATGAAATTGCAGCTCCTGCACACTCTGGCTGTCCGCCATGCAGAAGGGCCCATGGGAGAATGGTGGGGGTGGTCTCTGGGAGTGGAGCACTGAAGAGAGGTGTGCAGGGTTCACGGGTTCTGCTGTCTGGTGACCATGGTGATTAGCTGCTCAATGAAACAGTGGCGGGGGTCCGGTGGTACAGCTCATCTGCTGTGCTCTTCATGTACGCATTGCTGCTGGTAGGGACTTGGGTGAGGTATGCTCCTTTTAAATAGACATCAATTGGATCAGGTTGTGAGAAAATCAGCGGAAACAATTTTCTAAAGGAACTGCAGCATTTTAGCAGTTCTGGAAAGGAGTCAACAGCCCCTCCATCTAGCACTCAAGGCCTTCCATCACCTGGACCTTTCTGCCCGCCAGCTCTTCATGCCTCCATCCTCCACTTACATTAGCCTGCTTGTCTCCATCAGAACACGGCCCGGATTGCCCCTGCACCTTTGCTTTTGCTACTACCTCTGCCTACGGGGACACCTGTTTCATCTCCTTTTATTCATCCTCTAACGTCTGGGCAAAACCACATCTCCTGGAAATGCAGCCCAGCTACAAGTGAGCTTGCCTTCTGCAGGATTTCCAGAGCAAATAACAACAACAGCTACCATATGATTACACTCATAGATGGAATCTAAAAAACAAATGAACAAAGAGAAACAAACCCATAAATATAGAGAACAGACTGATGGTTGCCAGATGGGAGGTGGGTGGGGGATGGGCAAAATGGGTGATGTCGAGTGGGAGGTACAGGCCTCCAGTTATGGAATGAATAAGTCAAGGGAATAAAAGGTACAGCCCCGGGAATGTAGTCACTGGTATTGTAACAGTTTTGTCTGGTGACAGATGGTAGCTACCCTTCTGAGCACAGCATGACGTGTAAACTTGCTGAATCACTATGCTGTACACCTGAAACTAAAGTAACATTGTATGTCAACTTTACTCAAGTTTAATTTTTTTAAAAAATAAGGGTGCCTAGGTGGCTCAGTTTGTTCAGCATCTGCCTTCAGCCCAGATCATGATCTCAGGATCCTGGGATCAAGCTCCCAGCTAGGCTCAAAGGGGAGTCTGCTTCTTCCTCTGCCCCTACCCTCTGCTCATGTTCTCTCTTACTCACTCATGCACTCTTTCTCTCTCAAATAAATAAAATCTAAAAAAGTTTAAATAATCTTAAAAAATAGTAACAGCTGCCAATCATTGGGCAACTTCATGCTCCCAGTTCTGTGGCTACAATTTTCATGCTCCCTAATTTAATCCTCATAAACCTATTGGGAATGAGTCATTGTCCCCATTTTGCAGACAAGTAAACTAAGGATCAGAGCTATTAAGTAGCTAGCCTAAGGTCACACAGAAGGTAACTGTCAAAATCAGCATTCAAATGAAATCTTCTTTCAGTCTCCAAAACCTGTGCTTTTATCCATGCACTATTCTATTAACTCAGGACACAGGCATTTAATCAAACCACATTTATGGAGCATCTGAAGGATGCCAGGCACTGAGCTGGGCACTAAGGACACAGTAAATAATAAATTAAAGTCACTCACAATATAACCACATAAGTGACCTTTGTAAAAAAAAATACAAAGAATCATAAGGTTTCACAGGATATGACATTTACGGCAGGTTTGCAAGATGTATGAAAGTTTAGCAGGTGGAAAAGACCTAGTCAAAGGCCTGGGAAAGGATGGGAGGATGCAGGATGATATATTCTAGATGGAGAAAATATATGTTAAGAGGTAAAGAATTCTAAAGTCTACAGACTTTTAGTTCAACAGCATGCTAGAAATATGGCCAAGGACAGGTTGTCAGGAACTGCATTGTCATGTGTAGGAGCTGGAATGTATTCTGTGGGTAAACAGAGCCACAAAAGGATTTTTAAGCAGATTATGATCAGATCTCATGGATATCTCTCTCATTTACTGGTCAAATATATATTGAGTACTAAGCGTTATGCTGAAATTGGAGACATAAATAAGAGTTTCCAGTTGAATAGTAGAAAGAAGCAAGCATATCAGACTAACAACTGCAGAAAAATAAAGTAACTCCTAGACAGAGATGTATGCAGGGTTATATGAACACAGAGCATAGGACACTGGTTAGAATGGCAGGGACAATGGGTATCAGGACCAGTTCCCTGGGGGAGATGCCACGTTGGGAGTGGCTGAAGGATGGTCCAGAAGATGTGAGAATTAAAACTAGAATAAGAATATATTTGAGAATCATGTCATAGAAATGATTAAAATATTTCCTGACAATAAATAGATGTGGGGCCTAGGAAGAAATAGAGGGAAGAACTGGGTGGTGACTAAACCCTTTAGTCTACTGTCCCTACAGGATGGCAGTGTACTTGCACACAACAGAAGGAGCTGTCAATAATTCACAAACAAAAAGAGAACTATATACAAAGACTATACTGGAAACAGAAAAACAGAAGGCCAGATAATAGTATCATACTTTTGTTATTTTTTAATATTAATCATTATATTATTTGGCTAATAATAGTAATTTTTGAGCCATTTCACTCAGCAAAACAGTGCACGTTTGAGCTTAATAAAAAAATCCTTTTTTTTTTTTTTTTTGCTTTCTTGCTCCATAGGTGTCTTTCACAGCATAAACTGAATTCCCTGAAAACGTGGAGCTTGTACTTATAAATATACAATAGAGTTTTCCAGAAGCCCTATTTTATTTGTTGCATCACTCTGAGAGCACAGATGTGTGCTTCTGAATCCTTGTGCTTTTCTAAAATTTTCCATGGTCCAGAGTATGGCTTTGTACATTTCCAGAGATTACCTAAGTACTTCTGTTGTGTCCTTATGAAGTTTCTTTGGTTTTACCTGCTATGATCTTCGTAACCTCATTACCAACCAATCAGTCATTATTTTGAAATCTTACAATTTGTCCCTGTGCTTATGTGGGAACACAGTAAAAGCATACTTTGCTTTCCTATAATACTATTTTTTTAAAAATTCTAAAGTTTAAAATGTGATCTATGTGTTATTTTTTTTTAAAGACTTTATTTATCTATTCATAGAGACACACAGAGAGAGAGAGAGAGAGAGAGAGAGAGGCAGAGACACAGGCAGAGGGAGAAGCGGGCTCCGTGCTGGGAGCCCGACGCCGGACTCGATCCAGGGTCTCCAGGATCACGCCCCGGGCTGCAGGCGGCTGTGCCACTGGGGCTGCCCTATGTGTTATTTTTTAAATCTAATATTTTATTCTAAAATTTAAAAAACTTATATTTTTCTTATATTTAAGGACAGATTGTTAGTTTTTTAAAAAAAGACAGACTTCAAGGTCCACTTTCTCAACACACATCAACATCAATCTATATGTAAAATTGTTGAAAGAGATCAGAGTTCTTGACTGAGGAAAGGAAAGAATCCACTCCAAAGAAAGTTAAAATAAGTCAAAAAGTGTCTTTCCTTCATCCCCATAGATGTTAAAATTTGTCTTGTTGCATCTTATAAAAGAGAATTTTGGAAATATTATAATGGTGTAAGCTAAGTCACAGCATTAATTTTGAATCCAATTGCTTAGTATTTAAAGAAAAAGGAATTAGATATTTCTTTTTGATGAGATCTTCAAAAGTTAAAAATGATTGTGTGCTACTTTTCAAGCTAAAAATGAAAAGCCACGAGAGCATCTTCAAGGATAAGACATTGTGTTGCATTGAGTGGAGAAGGGTCCACAGTACCTGAGGGACTAACAGGTCTGTACAAGGCACAACGAGAATGCAAAGGATGTCCTGACATCAAAGTCTGAGAGCCAGGAATCCATGCTTCAGCTGCATGGTCAGTTCCCCTTGAAGGTCTGTTTCACACACTGGCATTTGCCCTTTCAGACCCCAATATTGTCCCTACAATATTAAGAAGAATGTATTAGCCCCCCCCCCCCACCTACCCCAACCATGATGATTTGAAAACTAGCTCATCAGGCTTGTGCTTACATGTGCTGCCTGCTTCCCACTCACAGAACCAGCCACTCTACACTCCCTGCCCCTGCCCTGTCCTCCAGGCTAGCAGCTGGCATCCTGCCCCTTCTACTCTCTCCAAGGTGCAAATCTCTCCTCCAACCTCTTCCCAAAATTGGTTCCATCTCCACCAATAATTAAGTTTTTCTTATAAAAAGAAAAGAGTGAGAGGAAGAGAACCCTTTCTTTCAACTCCAGTTTTGCCTCCAGTTACTATTTCACTTCTTGTTTTTGTTTGCTTTCTGGTTTTGAATAGTGGATATAGACTACAGGTCCATAATCCCTTATCAACAATGCTGAAGTGCAAAAAGCTCTAAAAACTTTTAGATATATATATATTGCTCTCAAATATATATATATATATTGCTCTCAAATAAATCGCACATTTTGCAATTTATTTGAGAGCAAAATCTTATCTTCTAATTTGACATAAAACCTGCAAGAAACTGACATTGGAACTGAATTGTCTTAGATTCTGCTGTGGAAATATCACCATGACTGATCATAATGTGCTGGGGGTACTATGTAACACACAGTACACATGCACTGTACTGTATTTTTAAAGCATTTAAAGTTTGAAAGGCATCTGGCCTCGAGGACTTGGGGTAAAGGACTATAAACCTGAAATATTTTTTATATCAATCTCAATAATTAGGAGCAACTACAAAAGCATTTACACTCTATCCATGATTAATTCAAAGGCTGATATGAAACACCAGTGGTTTCTGACTTAAGAAGTCCGACTACAGTCTGCGGTCTAATTCACACGACCGTACTACATTAATGGGCATTAACATGTCTAGACACTCTTCATATACCATTTAATATTCTCAAAGAATGTATCCTGGTCTAAGTACGGAGAGCTGTCTTAATGAAATAAACCCTGATGATCCCCATGAGAATCAAATAACAGATACAAAGAGAAAATTACTGTGGTTTCTCTCCCAGCCATGAGCCTGTGGGAGCAATTTTCACAGAAAGGTGTGTGCAGTGGGGAGTGGGGCTCATACTCAGGTGTCAGTGTTTGTCCAGTTGACCAAGGAGGTAAGATTACATGTACCATCAGTCCAAACTGAAGTCAAAATTGAAGCCTCTAAAAGATGTAGTTTGAGAGAGATGGTGACAGATGACATTTGTCAAAAATATCTCCCAAAAGTCTGCTGCACACTCCAATCTTATATACCCTGCAACTCTCATATTTCTTATCTTTTTACTTTAAAAAAGGGCCACCAGTCTGCACAAAGCTGCTGATAAAATTCTTTTTTATTATTAGTTGGTGGGGAAAGCTCTCAAGGGTCTCTTTTGCCTAATTATTCATCCAACAGACCCCCATCCATCTTTAGAGGGGAAAGAGCAGCAAAGGTAAGACGGCAGGCTCTCGGGTCGGGCTGACTGGGCTGGGATCCTCTTCTGTGACTTTATGACATGATTTAACCTCTCTGAGCCACTCTGTTCCTTATATATGAGATTAGGAATCACCTACCTCAAGGGGTTCCTGTGAGGATTACACGTGATTTACCTGTAAGGCATTCAGCAGAGTGTCTGACACACAGAAAGCATTCAACAAATGTTAGTATAGCAGGATATGAACATTCAGACTCTTTTATTATGTAAATTTAATTATTCCATCTTACTATTCACTGCTGCACTAGAAAAAGGGAACACAAATATTTCCATTTCTCTTCATCTCCTAAGAGGTTTTGATGATTAAGTCCTCCCAGCTCTCAAGGAAAGGGGAAATAGTTTTTGGGTGCCACTAGTTCAGGTTCTGAAATTCAAAGGACATCAAAGTTTACTTTTGAAAGAAGAGGAGAATGGATGGTATTTAGGGAAGGAATAAAGAGCCGCAGAGAAGCAGAAAGCAAAGAGGGGTTTCCTGAGATTAGAAAGAGATTCTTTAAAGTAGGAGTTATGATACAGGAGAGTTTTTGGTTCTGGAATAATAAAGACTCAGCTCTTATAACACTAACTGCATCCAGGGAGGCAGAACTTACCTTCAAGGAATGAAATATGGTTCTGTCAAGGAGGTGTGCTCAGAAAACTTTAATGTCTACCCCCACCTATGATTTCCAGTCCCACCCACAGCACTGAAGCAGCAGCTGGCTGCAGAGGCAATGGCTATTTTAGAAGTAACTTCTGTGAGCACATGAATGATAATTAGAAAAGCTCCAATAGTAGGGTGCAAGCGCAGTGACAGAGAAGTCCCTAAGTCAAACAAAGCTGAATCTCCAAATAGCCCATCAGAGTAATTCAGAGTCAAAACTTATGTTTACCCATAGCAATAAGTAAGGGCATTTCTTGAAATACCAGGTGCTTAGAATGAGACTCACACCCTCTACTTCAGGTATCACGATCCTGACTCTGTCCTGCTATTTCTGAGAGGCTGTGGGTACAGCACAGTGAGCAAGACAATGGTCATTTCCCCCAAGAGTTTATAGTTTAAGAGAGACACTTGAAAAGTCATTTTAATAAGTGGTTGTGTTTCAATTCAGGAAGTCTGAGATAAAAGTGGATTCAAGGGAACAGGACCAAGTCTAGGTGTCAGGGAAGGCCTCTCTGAGGGTGAGAGGCTAGAGCTGAGCTCCAGAAGGTGAAGAGTTGGGCAGGTGAAGCCTTCCAGGCTGGGAGAACAGCATGGTCAAAGCTTCAGAGATTAAGAGAGCACAATGGACTTGAAGACACAGAAGATGTCTACTTGGACTGAGGCACAGATGGCTTAGGGAGGAAGCAGCTTAGGGTGAGGTCTGAGGGAGGCAGAGGTCTGATCTCAGAGAGCCAATCCCACTGAATGACTCCAGTGAATTTACCAGGGCAGCTCTCAGTGGAGTCAGGGCAACCCTCACTGTCATGATCACGAAGACAGTTGGAGGAAAGGGATGAGGCAGAGGTCACTGCTGAGCAGACTGGACAGGGAGTTCCAAGGGGGACCAGAGAAGCTGGTGGGACCAGAAAGAACTACATGGGGTAGCAATGTGTGTGTACCCGTGTGGCATGAGCATGCTCCTGGCAAATTAGTGGGGACATCATTGCAAATTAATTAGGGAACAGAATATAACCAATGGAATAGACTACTGTTATGGACTGGATGTTTGTGTCCCCCTAAAATTCATTGTGGCCCTATCCCTCAATGTGAAGACATTAGGAAATGTGGCCTCTGGGAGTTAATTAGGTTTAGATAAGTCATGAGGATGTGGTCTTCATGATGGGATGAGTGCCTTCAAGGGACCAGAGGGCACTCTTTCTCAATCCCTCTCCCTTTCCCACTCCAGCTGCTCTCCCCTGACAGATGAGGCTATAGCCAGAAGGCTGCCTTCTGTCGGCCACTAAAAGGGTCCTCACCAGAACCTGAACATGCTGCCAACCTGATATCAGATTTCATAGCCTTCATAACCATGAGAAAAAATATCTGCTGTTTAAGGCACCCAGACTATGGGTATTTTGTCACCCAAAGACCCAAAGATGACTAAGACCGGCATTTAAACTTTTATAGACCAAAAAAAAAAAAAAAAAAAAAAAACCTCCAGGACTTGACAACATTTGAAAAAATCTCCAAGTCAAGGGAATGGCTTTCAGTAAGCAGGCATGGCTCTGAGCTTTGTGGAAAAGCAGCAAAGAGAACTGCCAGTCCTGGCCTGCAGGTGAGGAGACATGTCTTAAGCAATGAACCTAGCTGTCTGCATGCACAGCAGCACCAAGGAAAGGGCCACAACCACACAAGTGCCCAATCATAAGACCATTCACAGCTCATCTACTCTGCAAAACTATCTGCATCCATACTAAACTATGCTGATGGAATCCATGACCACACAAGCAAATGCACAAACATCTGAACATTGAGCACGAAACTGAAATCCTGGCAACCGCATCCTAGCTCCACTGCTGTGGATGAGTTACTAGCTTCTCTGGACTTCATTTTTCTCATTAGGAAAATATAGGAAACAATTGCTTTCAAGGCTTGTTGCTGGCAGAAACCCAGCCAACCAGCACAAGAAAAAGAACATGACTTTGTTGGAAGGATTTGGATGATGATATGGATCTTACTGGAAGGACATGAAGTCAAGTGTTCCTATGGTAGGGAAGCAAGAACTAGAAAGTGTGTGGAGAGCAATTACACTATCAATGGCTCTGTCTCTGCTTCACATCTTCACCCACAACCTCTAGTTCCCAAATTGAACATGATGAATTGTGACTCTCCATGACCACCATGTTAACTTCTAATTACTAACAGAGACTAACCAGGTTCTTCAAATCTTAATTCCTAATTCCCAGGAGAGCACCCAGGTGGCCCAGCTCTGCCCCTGAGGTGGCAAGCTACTTGCATCAGCCTGCTGAGGGGACAGAGTAGGGTTTGGGCATGGATCTTAAAGAAAGACCTGTAGGATGACAGGGAATTCCCCACAGGGAAAGCTCATAACAGGCTGTGTTTAGGATTCTTTAATTGCTACATGTAGAATGGCTAGCAAATAAAATAATCAGTATATTATAACTAGCAAAAAAAATTAGGTAAATAGTCACTTCATGCACAGTTATTCTGACTGGCTGAAATGAAACCACCTAAATTTATGGGCATTTGACCCATAAATTCCTCACCACATGAGCATTTTTCAGGTAAGTATATACCCCAGGCCTTTTTTTTTTTTTTTAAATCTAGTTGTTCTATTTGGAAATAATATAATTCACTTTACTATTTAAAAGAGTTTATTTATAAGAAAGCGTGAGATATGCCCATGCTTCAGAAATCCCCATGCAGTCTGTTAAATGCAAATGAAAGCAGAAGGAGCACTATCAATCATAACCTAAGTGGAGTAAACACACACTAGGAGACCCGAGACGCCAGCACGCAATGTTAGAAAGCTGTGGTTGTCCTACACTTCTCAGATGTCATTAAAAGGACTTTGAATTTGGTTCTCCAGTGTTTAATAATTACCTGAATGCTACACAAGTACTGAATAAATAGATACACTCTGAATAACAAGTTTTATTTGGACACAGAAAGAATGGAATGTGCAGGCTTTTCTTTCAGTGAGACCTATTAACCTACCCATCAAGAGTTAAGCCAAACATCTAGAAAGACACATATGTGCTTTGCCTGAATAGATGCCCCTTTTCATGCATTCCTCTCCAAGGACCTTGTTACCTTGTTACCAGAGATCATCAAGTTCAAGTTCTTAAATGGTTATGCAACCATCTTTTGCTTAAGGAGCTAAAAATGAGGTGGAGCCTTGCTGCAGATGTGGAAGTCCATTACTTAAAGGGTTCTGACCATCCAACTCTGGATCATCCTAGATGGAGAATATCTTCTTTCAGAAAAAGTAGCTCTGTACATTCAGTTCCACCAATACCAGCTATGGAGCCTCCACAGGATTTGTTATACTTGAATTGTACATTGAGTTCCTAAAAAATTAATTTTCCAAAATGACTGACTGCTATGAAGACCATGCCATCTGTGTTATTTATCACTTCTCCTGGCAAAGGATGGGGTTGTTGGTTAATAAGGGCACTTCTGCTAAATTCAACCCATTACTTAATGAATGTCCTTATTCTGAGTATTTTTCTAGATGCCCCATGGAGATGCAAAGATGACTAAACTGTGGTCTCTTCTTTGGGAGAATTTATAATCTAGGTGAGATAAAAGGATGTAAGCTTGTCAATAAACAACATGAGACTCAGCTAATGGATGAAGATAGCAACGATCAACATAAATGACTGTGAATAGGAATTCAGAGGTAGAAGAGGTGAAACACACTGTAAGACTTATGAAGAGGCTTCATGCAATAGGAGAAATTCCAGTTGGGTCTTAAGAGACAGATGGGATTCACTGGAGAAGAGAAAGGAGCTTGTGGTGTTGCATAAGCAACACATTGGGCCAGCAAGAGCACTTGCAGGAGACATTAAATACAACAGCCAGATGGACGGAGAAGGTTCCTAAAAGGCAGCAGTTTTCATTTGAGGCCAATTTTGGCTCCCAGGGGACATTTGGCAATGCCCAGAGACATTCTCAATGGTTGCAATTAAAGAGGAGATGCTACTAACATCTAAGGAGTACAGATTGGAGATGCCACTGAACATTCTAGAATGTACAGAACAGCCTCTCAAGAATTATCTGACTCAAAATGTTAAAAGTGCCAAGGATGAGAAACCCTACTATAAAAAGAGCTTAAGAAGTATTTGAAGTAGCTCACTGAAGTAATCTTCTTTATACCAAATAAAAGAAAGAAAGGTGGGGCCTGTTTAGGAGACAAATAGACCATAAGGTTTTAGAGGTAAAGCCTCCGTATCAAGGGCCTCATATGCAGACTGGGTGGACTAAGGTCACAGAAGTTATTCATTACATGGTCAAAACATCCATTTCAAAATAAAATCTACCCCAAAACCCCAGTTTTTACTAGTGGTTTCAAGGGGAATCAGGTCAGAGAATGTAAATAGTTAAGCATCCTTATCAGAAAGATAAATCAAAAGGTACAAGTTCTACTAATGCAATACTGATAGCAACACCTTGATGATAATGTTAATCATGATAATGATAAAAATACTATGTTAATTACTTCCTGAGAAGCCTTTCCTCGCCACTCTCTATAAAACAGGCCTCCTCCATCACTCTTATCTCATTTTTCTATATTTTTTGCATAAAACGTATCCATTCACAAATATCATAAATTATGTAGGTAGGTAGAAGAGAGAGAGAAAGAGAAGGAAATTTCAATTCTTATTGACTGCCTGGTCCACTAGAATGCAAGGTTCATGAAGTCAGGAATTTAAATCAATTCCTTGATGTATTTCTAAATTTAGAGACTATCCCAACTGGGCTTTGAAAAAGTAGATGTTCATTAAATATATATTGAATGAATAAGTGACAATTACTAATACTTGTATACTATATGTTCTTACAAAACACTTTCATTTCTTTAACTGAGGAATGCTATATATCGGCACTTTGATGGAGACTAGTGAGAGAGAGATATGCGCCTGCCCCTTACATACCTTACAGGCCCCCAAGAGTACCAAGCAATGAAAAGAGAATTACAACCAAGTGTGATGATTATGCCAATACAGTGTCAGGGAGGTAGATATTACTGTTCTTTTATCGGTGAGGAAATAGCAGGTCAGAGAACTTTGTGGAATTTTTCTAAGTCACGTAGTTGAAAAGTGAAGATGAGATTCTTGTAAATATATACTGACCCCTTAGCTATAGAGATTAATATAGTGCGCACCTAACTGCAGTCAGAGCCCTGGCTCACTCTGCCAATATCAAGTTTCTTCCCCACTGCGGGCTGTGTGTGGTTCTCTATCTGATTGCGATGGATTACACAACTCCTTACATTAAAATGAGCAAAGATGTCTACACAGTGAGACGACCTGCTGCTAACACTCTCCCAGCACTGCACAGCTCTAAGTCCTCAAGTGGAAGTGGGGCGGGGGGGGGGGGGGGTAAGGGAGGGAGTATAGTGTAGATGGAGAAGGCAAAGTCACCTGAATTTATTTGGAGTTAGACACCAGAATTGGGGATGGGAAATCAGAGTTGCCTTCCCCCTCTGACATGACTAAATGGCATGTCCAGATGCATTCAAATTCAGAACAAATTTCTGGATTCCCTGGTAAATATGTTCTTGTTTTATGCAGCAGCATCACTACACTTATATCTTCAGGAAGTATTTACTAAATGTCAACTACGTGCCAGACATTGAGCTGGTCCTAGTCTGGAGACATTCTTGATCATCATGGCAGAGTGTCTAGGGGGAGTGGTCTTCTGGCATCTAGTGGGTAGAGGCCAGATATGTTGCTAAACATCCTATATTGCACAAAACAGCACCTAATAACAAAGAATTATCTATTTCAAAGTGTCAAAATTACCAAGGTTGAAAAATCCCAGTGTAGACCTAAAGATCAAAAGAAAGAATTCCTGCCCTCAAGGATGTAAGGCATGCAAGTAATGATAATCTGACACAATAAGCCCGAGGTGCTTATTGCCCATAGGTGCACAAGGGAAGAAGTACTCATCTCCACACTCCTGACAAAGTCACCAGAGGAAATCATGATTCTCTACCCTTGCTCTCTGATACTCAACATCATTGTGATGTCATATTTCACCTGAGTTTAAATGAAGATACTAGATATCATATCAAAGAATTAGGAAATTTACTTCCAATGATTTTTTTCACTACTTTATTTTTTTAAATTCTTTATTTAAATTCAAGTTAGTTCGCATATACTGTAGTATTAGTTTCAGGGGTAAGAATTTAGTGATTCATCAGTTGTATATAACACCCACAACTCATGACTTCAAGTGCCCTCCTTAATGCCCATCACCCAATTATCCCTTCCCTCCACCAAACTCCCCTCCAGCAACCCTCAGTTTGTTTCATTGAGTTCAGTGTCTCTTATGGTTTGCCTATCTCTCCATTTTCATCTTATTTTATTTCCCCTTCCCTTCCTCTATGGTCATTTGTTTTATTTCTTAAATTCCACATATGAATGAAATCTCACAATATTTGTCTTTCTCTGAGTGACTTATTTCACTTAGCATAATCTTCTACTTCCACCCACATCTTTGCAAATGGCAAGATTTCACTCTTTTGATGGCTGAGTAATATTCCATTATATACACACACACACACACACACACACACACATACATGCACACACACATCTTCTTTATCCATTCATCTCAGGTCTATGGACACCTGAGCTTTCCATAGTTTGTCTATTGTGGACATTGCTGCTATAAACATGGGAGTGCATGTGCCCCTTTGAATCACTGTTTATATCCTTTGGATAAATACCTAGTAATATAATTGCTGGGTCTTAAGGTGGCTCTATTTTTAACTTGTTGAGGAACTCCATACTGTTTTCCAGAGTGATTTTTAACTTACTCTGTCCCTTTCTGTCTGCAGAACAAAAAAGCCCCATGTGACATTTTAGGTCTAGAGACTGTCAGAAGCATTTTTATGTCAATCCTTAAAGAACAGAGCAAGCTGATGTTTCCAATAACAAAAATTACACTGTAGTTTGTACAAGAATGTGGAACAAATGACTCAGTTCAGAAATGAAAGAACAAAAGGAGAGGAGGCTACTTTAAGGTCATTTGTATCCCCAGTGGTTAACAAGTATAATTTATGAATTATCACTCCTTCATAAACAAGAATATTTTTATTATGACTCTCCTCATTCATATGAAACAAAGTATTTTATACAATGTGATATGTCCATGAAAATAGGTTTCTATTGTAAGATAGGCTCTTTAAAAAAAAAAAAAAAAAAAGATTTCTATCTCTTTACATTGAATAGAAACACACATACACACACCAGAAAAGTCAAGCACATTAAACTAAAGAGGATAGTAAAATTTAATCTTATTCTGGAAGAATTTACTTCTATCTGGTCAACTAAAGACATACACCATGGACTTGGGCTTGCCATTAGGTCATAAGTTCAGTTCTATTAACAAAGACATTTTATAAATTGACATCTGAAGATGTAATGTACCCTTTGGTTTAAGTATTTGTATTATAGTTTCCCCTTAATTAAAGTTGATTTACCTCTTTTCTTTTTCTCAAAAAGTGGCTTCTTAAAATAATTTGTTTGCACATGTTCAACTCTGTCTGCCACAGGACATTCTCATTAAGATGCATTTCCACCCACTCCTCTATCATTACACCATAGAAAGCAGAAAGGGCTTTTCACCCTGGGTTGCAAATAGACATTCTGGCCTCAGGCTATTTTCCTGATCGAGTCCAAACTAGGATACAGTCTTTTACTGATAATAGAATGCTTATCCATGCCTTGCTAGTAGAATGGATTAGATACGAAACCATTAAGTCTTATAGCTTTGACATCACATAAAATTTATCTGGATAGCTGGATCCTTCAAGTAATTATTGCTGAAACCAAGCCAAGGAATATCAATCATGCTCAGAAAAGTATTCCACATATCATTCCATATTTTATGATAGATATTTGTTTCATAGATATTAAAAGAACTAATGATAACATCAATTGACCTGGAATTAAATTGGTATTCAGGTGATTCATAGTTAAATAAAAAGACTTCTGGCCTAATGAATTCATCATAAAGAGTTCTTCAAGTTTTTCATTGGCAATATGATCCCTATAGGAACATTACTGTTGAGATTTGCCTTAATTTTTGCTTTTTTAATGTTACCATGAAAATGGCAAAAGGATGTCTCTTTGCAATCCTTATCCTATTACATTGTACCTTTACAATGAAAGGTCCAAGTGTAGAATTCTAAATCTGACCAGGCCACAGGCATCATTTATCTCTCACTGATACAAACTACAAGTCATCCTCCATTAACTTGTATTTTCTTCACGAGTTGTTTATTCTCAGATGCGGAAATATGTTAAACTAGCCAACCCTAATCCTTTCCAGAGAGCTCCTGCCTTCATTTCTCTGTAAGGCAGTCATCTGTCTTTACTGGATGTTAATGTGATTCAAATCCACAGGAAACTTTTAATTGCTAAAATGCTCCATACTGTAATTTAAACATTCCTGTGAGAATTAGTATACATTTTAGTCTTCTAAATTTTCTCAGGCATAATTTAATCTGCCCACAAAGCCTTTCCCTTAAAGTGACAAATGTCTAATTTGACTATAGTTTCATTCACTACTGCCTATTTTTAAATGAATATTTACATCTTAGAGCTGAGACAGCCTACATATTACACTCAGGAATGTCTGTCTGCATGCAAATTTTCACTATTAGTCATCGGCAATGATATGACATAGAAAATTTTCTAAAGTTACCCTAATAGAATTAAACGTAATACCTTCAAAACTAAGAGAACACTAAGATTAATTTGCTTGTCATCTACACAGTTAAGAAGTTAAGAAGAAAATGTTTTGTACAATACTGATTTGAGTAAATTTGCTTTTTTTTCATGGAAAATTCTCGTTCAATTGTTTATATTCTAGTCTTTGATATCATAGTTTCATGGAGTCATGAGAAATAGTTTATAATTATATAGCTATAGAAAAATTGAAGACTACATGATACAGAATATGCAAAATATAAAATGGTCAACAAATATAAAATAAGATATTCAATATCCAATCAATTCATATTTGTTATAGTATTGACCTGGGCTGAGGTAAATATTTAAATATTTTGTTACATACTACTAATGTCTAAAAGAAGTTGGAAGAATTGGCTAAGCTTTCTTTTTCATCATTGATATGGATGGGGATATAGCAGGGAATCAAAAAACATACCAGTAGAATAAGGATTACAGGAGGCATTCTTTAACCTCCTTTACACAAATTTCAGGCCATGTCACAGACAACTGTGCACACTGCTCACAAATCTCCCATATTTGTTACTTAAAATGGCTCAGATGGGACTTCAGGTTGTGTATTTTTTGAAGTTGTTCTTACTGCTTCAGTATTTAAAGGTGTGAAAACGGTTCTCAGATTTTCTTGTTAATAATTTGCAAAAGATGTAAAGTTTAGGATTTTTCATAAATGTACACACACACATACACATAAAGTGGCAAATGAGTTCTCTCTCTACTCTGGTACCACCACAACTACCTAATCAATACTTTATTAAATTGACTTTAACTCCAAGGCAAAATGAAATCTTTAGAAGGCAAAACTTCAGTTTACAATATGACAAGACTGTGCCATTTGATATATATATATATATAACTGAATCTAGGAAAATAAACTTTTCTTCCACTTCTTTGTATAATAAAAAACCTAAATTGTAGGTTCATCTTTCTCTATGAGAGAAGCCAAATTAATTGGCTGACTTTAAATTTGTGGAACTTGGCAACTGCAGAAGTAATTATGACCTAGAGTAGTCAACAAGAGAGGTGCACAGTTAACTTCTGTCAAGATATCTCAATTTCTTCCTATAGTCATGCCAACACACGCAGTCTGGGCTCCAAGCATCATAACATCTTACAGCACAATTGGTGTAAAGACTCACAAGGTGCTAGTGCAACAAAGTACGGGATGGACAGTTTCACCACAGCAAAGCCCAGCTAGCTATTGCCCTGGGGAAAGAAAACAGCAGGTGATATTCATTTCTTTCCTTAGGGAATTCAAAAAGAAAACAACCTGTGCTCAGGCAGGCTTCAGAACCTTTCAACCCCACCAGTTAACTTGTTCATAAACATTTGTTAGCTCAAGAGGAAAATTATTGGTAAAAGGACTTGGCTGGGAACTGAAATCACATCTTCATTTAAAAATTAACGTCAATGTAGAACACAAGTAAGCAAATAAATAAATAGCCTGAAAACATTCTAGCTCTCCTGTTTTACATCAAATAATTCTTTAAAGGGTTGGCAGAGGAGACTTTTCTGATATATAACACATGCATTATTTCACTAGGATTTTTTGAGCAGTTAGACTTATTTGCTTAATAAGACTATGTTTATTTTATCAAATTATTTTACAAAAGGGAAGAAAAGTTATAAAATGCACTCATGTATGAATAAATAGTACCTTTATATGATATCCAACTTCAAAAAGAAAAATAGAAAAATATGATGATGTAACTCTTAGCAGATACTTAAAATAGAAGAGATCTAAGGAGGTTGAAATAAATTTTATAATAAAAACGCAGTGTATTCGTGAATAGATTTCAAGTCATTACAAAAATCTAACAAAATGAAGACTGCACATTCTCGAATGTAAATATTCACAGGGAAATGGGAAATTTTTTTTGAAATGGGAAATTTTACTCAGATATTTGGGTTCAATAAAATGCTCACAAAGCTGGCTGATTATTTTAAACAGAATTTAAGATGGTATTAACATAATCAGAATATTTTTCTAAACACACAGAGATTGCTATTGGGATTTTTTTAAAGATTTTATTTATTTATTCATGAGAGACACAGAGAGAAAGAGAGAGAGGAGAGGCAGAGACACAGGCAGAGGGCAAAGGAAGCTCCATGCAGGGAGCCTGACGTGGGACTCGATCCCACGACTGCAGGATCGTGCCCTGGGCTGAAGATAGCGCTAAACCACTGAGCCACCTAGCCTGCCCGCTACTGGGATTGTTAAAAGGAGGTTTCTTCAAAGTTTCATATAGGACCATAATTTTTCACAAACACAAATGATCTGAGTCAGATAGCAATTTTCCCCATGAAGTAACCTGTTCTTTTGTATTTCACTGCCTTTTTTTCCCCAGTCCAGCATAAGTAGCACTTTCAAAAGCTTTAGTAACCTCCCTGAGCTCATAAGCAACCATTTCCTTAAGAACAAATAATTTATATAATGAGGTGCTATAGTCACATGACCTGATAGTGGTTCTTCCTGAATGATGAGTATTTGAGTGTGCAAGGGATCGTGTGTGCGCGTATGTGCACTGGATCAGGGGAAGAGGATGAAGGTGAATGAACATCAGCAGTCCATTCTATGAATGGGTAAATATGCATACCTCCAGTTTTACACAAAACCATCTTTGAATCCTCATCATGACGTTTTTTCTCTTTCAACTGATGAAAAAAATAATTTCCATATAATTATTAATGTTGGTTTTTTTGGAAACTTTTTATATTTTCACAGTTGAGACACTAGGCAGAGTCGTGACCCTCCACCTGAGCACACAATTAATTTCGGGAAGCAGTGATAGGAGCTAGGGAGGTGAAGGGCATTTCTTAGGCATCAATGGAAGGAGACAAACAGAGTAGGGTTTCCACCATTCCACCAACTACAGAAAAACAGCATCTAGTTCAACTCTTCCCATTAGGCAGATTACCATATTGCTGCTAACTGACTTACAAACCAATAAATGAAGAGATTTCCCAGTGAAATACCTCAAACATTTGAAAAGTTCATGAGGCAACAGCAGCCAACTAGATAAAACAATGAGTTAGCACAGAGAGGGTTAATTTACTTATACTACAGAAACAAAGTACAAAGGCTCCAACACTAATTGACACCCAGGCTATTGGGTTTTGCTGTCCATGCATTAAGAAAAGAGCCATTAATTACCTACCTTTATCTTCTAACTAAAATATAATTATAATATAAGAAGTATCAGAACAAAAAGCACAAAATGGAAAGCTAGTATGATGCAGACAAATATAATTTTTAAAATAACGGGAACTTGGGGGAAAAGAGTTAAAGCAAAAGAGAGGGAAAAGGAAGTAAAAGAAATGAACAAAATGATATGGCATCAAATATAGAGAAATTGAGGTAGAAAACAAAATAAAAAGGCTAGCATGATACGGACAGTGATACTTGCATTTAGTGAACGTTTGTTGAGAATTAAATTTGTGTTAGATGTTACAGAGGATGATAGAAGACAAAAGGTAAAAGCAAGGAGGTATGATCCCTGAATTCTAAGAATTTACAAAGTAACTGAGGTGTAAAAGACATATGCATAAAGAAGGTTTAAAAAAAAAAACTCATAAGATACCAAGGGAGGTATATATTTGTGTGTGCTGAGATATAACAGGTGCAAGGACAGGCATGGGATTTGGAGTCATCAGGTTCTATTCTAATACTTAAGGGCCTTGCAATCTTGAGCAGTCCAGTGACCCATTGTGGACCTCAGTTTCTTCATCTGTAACATAAGGAGATTTGACTACTGATCTCAAAGGTATTTAAGAGGATTCTATAATCCCAATCCCATGAGGAGGCATAGCTCATAATCTAGATGTAAAACACTCTTGAAAGAAAGGAAGTCTGAAGAACTTAAGGGAGGGGAAGTGAATGGAGTCTTGACAAAGTATTTTTTTTTTCTTGACAAAGTATTAAAGAGGAAACTCCGCATAGCACATAAGTCACATATCAAACCCCAGAGCTAGAAATGAGAGAGTCATATGTGAAACGCAAAATGTATAGTTGATTGGCTGGAATGTGGACTCACTCAAAGAGAAATAACAGTAATGAGATTAGGGGAAAAAAAAAAAAAAGGTCAGGTCTTGGAGCCTAGCAGCTCAAGTGAAGACACGGCAACAGCAGAAAATAACAAGAATAAAATAATGAGGCGCATCTGAAGAGTGAGAACAAAATTTTTAAGGCAAAAAGAAAAATGTTTGAAAATGGGAAACAAAGAAATCAAGTGCAATTAAAAGTCAAAGAAGTAGAAAAATAGCTCTTTGGTTGATATATAGGTGAGAAAAGTAAGTGGGTGTAAGGAAATGAATGAGGAGGAGGTTTAGAAAAAGGAGATTAAGGTTAGAACATAGATAAATGGTCAAAGATTTTAGTATTATTTTTGAACTAGAGCCTGTAGGCCTGCATCAAAATGGACATTTGAGGGTCACTGAAGCAACCAAGAGAGTTCAGCTTCTGTTAAGTGCCCTAGCTGCCAAATTCCAAGCATCTCCAAGCAGGAGTGGTATGCAACAGGAAGTGAAATTGCTGGAGAATTCTGATGAAATATTTTCTTTCTTCCAAACTCAAAACCAATTAATTGGTCTCCTATTGGACTTGCAGCAGAATCAAATGCAATGCAATGCTAACAATAATTATTATCTTAGCTAACATTTATTGAACCCTTCCATGCGCCAGGAACCGTGCTGTGTTTTAAAGGCACTATCTCATTTAGTGCTTCCTATGGAAGGACAGAAACAGAAGTAGGTGGCCAGAAAGGGTGATTCTCTCCCATTTATCTTTTCCTCATTTACATAAGAAGCTCAATACTTCCAGTAAGCAAGAGTATTGAAAGGTCAGTGCTGAGGGCAAAAGGATGCTCTCCATCAGTTGTCAGCACACCAGGGAAGTACAGGTAGTAGTATCCTTACCACCTCACTCAGGAGAGTGCAAATGAATTCACAGCATTAAAAAGAAATCAGGGAAATGTCAAACGTGAAAAGGACCGCAGTGCATAAAAGTTAAATGAGGCAATATGATAGAACACATGCTCTTCAAACCCTCAGCCTCTCATTTTTATTCTGTAACGTAAACATGATATTACTACCTGGAGGGTGGATGAGGAACAGCTGGGACAGTTTAGTTCTCATGAGGAGTAAAACGAGGAAACATCACTCAAATTTATAATTAACAAGATTGCTTCTGTCACAACTCTGGGAGACACCCTTTTCAAATGCACTGGCTTCTTGTTGAAGTTTCCTTCTAGCAACTGACAACACAAAATAAAATAAAAACATCTTCAAAGGTCTGCCTGGTAGTTTTCTAATTAATGATCAAAATTGCATTTACTTCAGCATAATTTCACATTTTTATGTAAAGTCTTATTTGATTGTAATTAGCACAGACTACAGAACTTAATTAGGACTAATCATTCCTTAATGCAATCAGAATCCCAGAAGAACAATATAAACAGATTTTTATTGATATTAGTGATGCAAACTTGTAAAATATAGAGCCAATTAACCTATAACAATGCTTCCAAAATATAAAATAAAAATAAATTATGGCTGCATTACCAAACAGTTTCATGAACACACTAGCAACATAATAACAGAGTTAATAATCAAACCCCACAGGATCAGTCTTCCTTCTTAAGTGCTAAAGATAGCAGTCCCAACTGTGATGCATATTAAAATATACTACCTCTTAATGAGATTAAGCATTAAAAGACTTTCTAAGGCACCATAGGTTCTATGATATCAACACAGCTTCCCAGCTAAAATCTGAGAGATAAGAATTTCACAATTTCTGGATGACATAACAGACCTTAGTCATAGTCACCTTAAATTTTGAGAAGTTAAGCTTAGGGGGGAAAAAAAGTTGGGAGGGCTTAGTAAAGATTTCTGCTCTACAAGCTTCAGAGCATAATGGCAAATGTATTTCTCTTGTTTACTGCACCCTAACTTTGTAAGTTTGCTCCTCCAGCCTCATAAAATGACTTAATCTCTCTGGAGAGAAATGGGTAGCCAATAACTGCAGTTAGACATTCCTGACGCAATTTATGAAAAGACAGTAAATATAATTTGTCTTAACGTAGAACTCTCTAATGAAATTTCTCCATTGGAATTCACCCTAAAATGTCAGGAATATTTCACACACTTAGATTTGGAACTTCAACTGTTCTCCATCCATGTCCAAAACGACCCAAACTGAACACGTTAGCACAGGATGGGTTCTCTTCCCTAAGCCTTGAAGCAAAACTTGAAAATACAAATTGGTGTACAACTTCTACTGAACCAAAATTACTTCCCAGCTGGGCTTTAGTCAGACATTAAGGGGGAGGTACAATATTTGAAATATGTAATCTAAACAGTATGCTCATATTTCTTAAATATTGTGAGTTTTTCCTCAAAATGTTGTAGATTTGTAGCAGCTTGCTGGTGAGACAGATGCCAAAATCATATGGTAGGAGGGTAGGGGAACAGACTTGTAGATTTGGGGAATTAACTAATCCCTTACCTGCTGCTGTAATTTCTCAGTATTTCTAGGGTGAGTTCAGGCAAGTTCACAATGATGCACACACAAAAAATAAATCAACCACTACCATACTTAAACAGGTAACCAAATCTCTGACTTTAATCTATCATCCTCCACCACTTTTACCCAGAACCTTCCTAGTCTTTTGTTTTTTTCAGTCAACACACAAGTTCATCTTGCTCCACTTTTCAGTAAACATGACTTAGCAGAGCTGATTAAAAGGATTCACTAGGAATTTCTAAAAGACTATGTTGCTTATTTGGGATAGTTGTGTGGGTTTCTTTTTTTTTTTTAAGACTTTATTTATTTATTTATTTATTTATAAGACTATGTTGCTTATTTGGGATAGTTGTGTGGGTTTCTTTTTTTTTTAAGACTTTATTTATTTATTTATTTATTTATTTATTTATTTATTTATTTATTTATTTATTTATTTATTTATTTATGAGAGACACAGACGGAGGGAGAGGCAGGCTCCATGCAGGGAGCCTGACATGGGACTCGATCCCAGGACCCCAGGATCATGCCCTGGGCTGAAGACAGCACTAAACCACTAAGCCACCCGGGCTGCCCGAGTTGTATGGGTTTAACATTAGTTATCAAGTATTAAGTATCTCCTTTGTGTCCAGAAGAGCAGGGTGAGATCACAAGACATCACTGCTGTCTTTATGGGGCTTATAGACTTTCCTGAGGAAACACTAAGCTCTCAGAAAACTTAAATAAATAAATTTGTAAATCTTGAGGCAAAATACAATTAATCCCTAAATAAGGAAGACTAAATAAATATTCAGAAGAAGGAAGAGACGGCGGTGTTTGTGTAAGCCTTCAACAAGGAGGAGAATCTTGAATAGGATCTTCGCCCGTGCTTAAAACGTAGATAAAAGGCAAGTGGATAGGAGTGTGGTGTGTCTGTGTGTGTTATGTGTGTGTGTGCACTTGTGCACGTGCAAGCACATGTGCACTCATACACACGTTAGGGATTATTTCAAAAAGCATGAAGTAGTAGATGATGAAAATGAATGCCACTGATTACTTATTTTACCTACCAATAAGTGTGTTTTTAAGCTTCTCAAGGCTGTCACTTATCTTTCTACTTCTTAAAACAGCTTTAGACTCAGAGTTTGAGAATCTTTGACCTGAACTTCCCATCCTCCTAAAAGAAAGCACTACCAGCAGTATTCTTGAGTGAAAAGTACTAAATGAAAGCAGGTCTGTTCTTTGATGCTAGAAAGCCATTCTGTATTCTACAACCAGCAAACACTCACTCTCAAAAGATTGTTTGTGTGATTCAATCTTCCACATAACTTGATATGGTAAAGCTTTATTTTTAAAGTCTAATTCCTCAGAAAAACTTAACAAAGATCTTCCCGTTTCTTCCATTACAAGTGCCCTCACGGGGGTGGGGGGTAGGGGGAAGAAACCATAGGAGACTCCCAAGGATAGAAAATAAACTGAGAAACTGAGGGTTGATGGAGGGAGGGAGATGGGAGATGGGTAGGATGGGTGATGGGAATTAAGTAGAGTACTTGTTGTGATGAGCGCTTGGTGTTGTTTGTAAGTGAAGAATCACTGAATTAATTCTCCTCCAGAAATCACTACAGCACTGTAGGTTAACTAAGCAAAAAAAAAAAAAAAAAGAGTACCCTCTCCAGTCTTCCTACAGATGGGATATGGAGAACAGAACCAGCTGCTCTCAGATATATTTTGTGAATTATGGGTTGAAATAAACATGTTATGCTCAAATGTACAGCAAATATATACCTGCCTCATAAAAATATGAAGTTTAAAAAGTTACAATACACATCTTTTAGATTCTTTCTGTTTATAAGTTTACTTTTTTTTTTTATAAGTTTATTTTAGAAAGCAAATTCTGTCTTTTAAAGATAAGTTATGGGCTTTTCTCTTCCTAAAGTGGCACCTTAAGAGTAGCAAAAGCAGGGCTCCTGGATGGCTCAGTCCATTGAGTGTCTGACTCTTGGTTTCAGCTCAGGTCATGACCTCAGGGTCATGAGATCAAGCCCCAAATCTGGCTGTACACTCAGCTCGGAGTCTGCTTGAGATTCTCTCTCTCTCTCTCTCTCTCTTCCTCCCACTTGGGCTCTCTCTCCCTCTCTCTCTCTCTCTCTCTCCCTCTCTCTTTCTCTGGAATAAATAAATCTTTAAAAAAAGAAAAATAGTAGCAAAAACATAGATGATACCACATAATTAGGTGGGGTCCTTGATTTTTGCATGGGTCTTTGGTTGGTGTCTTCTGCTGATCTAGTATGTCCTGAGAACCTTGTGACATTGTCTGCTAAAGTGTGTCTGGTGAATTCTTGACTTTTTTTCCCCTTAGTTCAGTCCAGACCAGTTATCTGCCCTGCTTTCCCCTTCGGAAGTGTTGGGGAACCCTTTGGGTCTTAGCAATATCCTGTGGTTTGACCAAGGCCTAACCTGCAGCCTATATGGTGCCAGGTTTTGAGCTCAGCTTCCTCCTGTATCCCCAAAAGGTCACCAGGAACACTCAAATCACTTCCAGGACAGAAAGCTACCAGGTTAGGCACGGAGTCATTAACTCAGCCCTTCACTGTGACCAACTATTCTTATTTTATGGTGACTAGACGAGGCAACAAGAACATACATAGATGTCAGATCACTTGTTTCTACTGTTTCAGTTTCTTCTCCTCTATTCTCCCACTCACAAAGACTTGCTGGTTTTATCATTTCCTCCTTCACCTCCTGGTGGTGCCTATGCACCTGCTTTTCACTTTCCAAAGTAGGTAGAGTAAAAAAAAAAAAAAAAAAAAAAAAATCAATGAATGAAGGTCATAAGCCAAAAACATTGGCTTAATATTTTCTTTTTTTGGCTTAATATTTTCAAAATATTATCCCCATGGAGTCAACACATGACACCAGCCATACAAAATCAGAGAACTTGTATATTTTATACTTAATCCCTACTTAAACAAATCTCTTAAGCATGTGGATTTAGTGTTCTATTTGTACTCTACTTTGAGAAGCATAAAGTTATTGCCAATTAAATAATTCCATAAGTAGGATTTTGACTAAAGAAGAGAAGAAAGAGTAGGATGAGAAGGAGATAAAAGAGAAGAAAAAGGAGGAACACAAGAGGAGCATCTTCCCACACCCGGCATATTCTCAGCTGGATACAGGTTCAGCCATTTATTTTATTTCTCAACTTTATAACAACCTTTGATGCTTACTATGACTAACTGGCAGTACTTGAAAAACATGCTGAATCCAAAGACCTATCAATTACATTTATTGGGGCTGTTTTTCCAAGGATGAAGACCATGCAAATAGCAGTACAGACTTTCAACAGTAAGCATGGAAGAAAGAAATAATTTCCATCACTACTTAGAAAATGCATACAGGAAAGATAATCCACCTCCCCATCACTCTGGTCCATGAAACTTTAATCAAGAATATTTCCAATTCAGTCCAACATCAAAGAGAGTACAGTATTTCACTAATACCATTAAAAGACAGCTCTCTTGATCATTTATTTACACTTCTGTGTGCTTGTTAGATGTCTTTGTTTTGCCATCCAGCATGCTCCTTCCAAGAGTTCCCAATGAATACTGATTGATTGATCATGAAATTATCTTATCAAAGACACTAATTTATGTTCTTAGTATGTTTCTAAATCACATGTTAAAAACACAGTCTAACTCGTCTGTTAGTAATTTAAAATAGTTTCAATGTCTTTTCTAATGACCTAGTGAATTGTGAAGCAGCTTCTTCTAGTCCACTAGCCTGTGCACAGACAGTTCAGGGAAAATAGAAATTAATGCTACAACAACGTCTATGCAGAGGTGTCAACACAGAATTAAGCTATTAAAAATTAGCATAACTTCAAATCATGCTATTACATCTTTAAATTATGTGTTGCTATTCAGGGATACAAAATGTTATGTGAGCTAAAGCAAAAAGTAAAGATGACTCCTCAAAACCTTTGGGATAAAAATCAGTTGGTGGAGCAAGGGATGAGGGATGAAAAAACTAATGTGGGACACACTGCTATTGACTCTGATCTCAATAATGACATGCATTTTGTCCTCATTCCAACTATCTATAAATAAGACCTAGAATTAAAAATGAATAGCCCAGAGAAAATTGTCTCAATATAGAGCATGTAGAATTCTACTTTTAACAAGTTTTTCTCAATTTCCTCTTTAAAATGAAACAGGCAAAAGCAAGTAACAACCACCTTTCTTATTTCTTAGTGAGCTTTTGTCTCCTTAAGATGATGAAGTCATGAGAAGTAATTACTTGCCAATCATATTCTTCTTTTTCCCAAGTAAAGAAGAAATGATGGCTTTGATATTGATTCACATCACACTTCCCCAAGAAAGGTCTCCTTCGATGGGGTCATTCCATTTCACGGAACAGAAACATATTCAGACTAGTTCAAATTAAAAATAGGTATTTATTTGAAGAATTCAGAGAACAGAATAGAAATACAGGCAGGAAGAAGAGCTTGTTCTTGGAATAGGAAAAGGTGAAGAAGTGTTGCTCTCTCCTTTCTCAGGGATATAGATTTGCTGGTCCCTGCCTCTCTGTGTGAGTTTCTGCTTTACTACTCTCAATCTGCTCATCTGCCCTATGCTAACCTCCAACTACATCTTTGCTTTTGCTGCTTTGATGACACACTACATATTTACTGACAAACATCCATCTCCGACCTTTTCACAGCCCCCGTCAGAGTTTGTTCTGAGACAGTCATTCTCAGCCATGAAGTTCTAGGTTGGGTAGGATTGATCCTCTTCCTCTACTCTAGGCACAAGCTTTGAATTGCTTGAAATGTCTGCTGATAGGTTAAAACACTGCTCTGAAAAAATGTAGCCAACCTGTTAAAGACTTCAGGAGACAAACAGGTCATAGAGTAATTCAGGCAGCTAGCTCAGGCATCATGAGAGGGACAGGCTGTATCTGAAAGTGCCCAAATTAGACAACACTTCCTAACATGTAATCCAAAGAGGAATATCATACATAAATACGAATTAATGCATATATTTCCTGCTTTCTGGAAAATGTAGACAATACTTGCTGCTTAGAATACCTTATGCATGGATCTTTATGCATACTTTAAGAAGTATGATCTTAAATCTTAAATCTTAAATCTTAAATCTCCAGGCTTGGAGAGAGCCTGGCACTCATGGGTACTGCTTCTATAATCTGTAGCAAACTATTAAAACTTGGTTTTTTGGGACGCCTGGGTGGCTCAGTGGTTGAGCACCTCCCTTTGGCTCAGAGCATTATCCCCGGGGTCCGGGGATCGAGTCCCACATCGGGCTCCCTGCATGGAGTCTGCTTCTCCCTCTGCCTGTGTCTCTGCCTCTCTCGTGAATAAATAAATAAAATCTTTAAGAAAAAATAAAACTTTTGGTTTTTATGTACATAAATGTATAGAGGGATATATTCTCACTTCTCTAAAATGGTTTCTTAACATCATCCAAGATTGTTGTTGGGATTAAATGAGATAATAAAGACAAAATAAATACCTTAAACCCAGCACTCAACATATGCTGTTCCTTTCTCAAGCCACAACTCAAAGTCCTTAAGAATTTTTCCATGCCATCCCCTCGTATGAAACAAGTCATTTATATCTCTCACCTTAGGCCAGACCTATTCAATTATGGATTCCCCTGCAAATCCACATACATACCAAGAAATTCTCTTGGCAAAAATCTTTTCTGATAGAGGCAAGGATTCAGTGATGGAGCAATGGCTGAGTTGGCCTTGAAGTGAGAACATGACTGACGTGGCAGAAAAATATGGAAAACACTTTTACTATCCTCCACATTCATCATCTCAGAGAATATATTGGTTTCATTGTTCTCAATAAAATGCATGTATGCATAGATACACATATATAAATGCATATGTACCTATATTCATCATGAGCATATCAGGTGATTCTGATTCTGTGATCAGGTGATTTAGATTCTGTGTCTGTCTGTCTCTCTCTATCTCTCCCTCACATTCACACATACACACATACACCCCTCTTCCACCTTCAGCAGTGAAAGTCATCTAGCATCCATACATCTCTCTGTGTCAGAAGTCTCCAACTAAATTTGACTTGTATGCTGAATCTGGTCAGCACATGTGTTTTATCTGGCTTCAATACGTTTGGGCCACAGAGTGTTTTAAATGTATGTGAATTGCCTATTCATTTAAAACTTCAGACAATGTCCCATGAACATCCATATACCTACTACAGAAGGTCTGGCTGATCCATAACCACTGAGACCGCATCTCCATGTGGCAGTTGGTCCCCCTTAGTTGGGGCTCAAGCTCTGCATTTTACTGAAGACTGTATGACTCACTATTCTATTCCTGACCATGAGGCTGTGTTACTTACTAGTTATAAAATTACACCTGGCTTGCTTTCTCATTTACTTTGCTTTCATGGCCCTTATTTCATTTTGTGCACTCTGGACTATGCTTTTATATCCATTTCAATATTTTGTTCAGATTTTAGATTCCAAGGGGAGAGGAGCACACCAGTTTGACTTGCTTTTTATGCTGTTTGAAAGTGTCATATTCAAATGGAGATGCCTACTAAATGTGTGACATTAATGATGGCAATGATACAAGCACAAGATGATTTGTTCTTGTGTACAGCTGAAGCAGCTAAAGCATCCTCTTAGCTGCAAAGGCCCGGTCTGACAACCCTTGATTATTCATGATCTACTTCTCCAGTTTATGAATCATTCAGGTAGCTTTGTTTCTCTTCATTTTGCCCACTGCCAGATTGCCTTTGAGTATCTCCTCCAGTGCAAAAGCATGAGTAGAAAGATGAAGAAATTTCTTGATTAAACTATCAATGAGGGAAACAGGTATAAGTAATGACTTAAAAACAGAGCAAAGATTTTAGGATGTAACTTTGTCCTCTCTATCCCTCTATTTGTCAGATAATCTAAAATTGGAGAAACAACATTGTCAATGGCCCAGGGTTGCCCTGAGGCCATTCTGTGTGCTGATATCAGGCTGACTTCCCATTACAAGTAGCTGACCTTTGGAATGACGGAAAGATGAGTTGCCCAGTTGTGCTATTGGATGGCAGGCCAGAAGTGCCAAGAAGTTAATAACCCCAGGAGCAGGGCAGTCTCAACCAATGTCTCCAGACTTGGTAATGCAGTTATCGCCTCACCCTTTAGTTGTGTGTTTCGTATTGTTTCCCAGAGTCTGACCTCTGGGTCAAGCTCCAGGCACCCACTGTAATACTGGTTGAATAGCTTACCTTTACAGCTGCCTTCCCTTCCCTGAATCACTTCCCTACTCCCTACAGGTAGGTTTTTTTTTACACTTTCCATGTAAACATCTTCCCATCAACCCTGTTCAATTCCACATGTGCTGCTGAAAGAACCCTGAGCAATGTATATGTGCATCAGCAACAGCTAAACTACCAAGAAACAAACAATTAAATTGGGTCTCATGATTGTCCCAGAACCAAAATGACACTTTAAGAGAAAAACTCCTTCAGATCAGTCACAGCCATCAGTCAGTAAAAGTCTGGCCAGAGAAAAACTTTTATATGTCCTACTTCAGTCACTTAAGTAAGGCTCTGGTAACTTGAGATAAAAGATTATTGTGAAACAAAGACAGTTTAGTCAAGTTTTTTTTTTTTTAATCTTGGTTGATCTAAGATGCCTTTTTATTGCTATATCAATCAAGTAAATGATTTTTCCAAGTCTGAAATAAAATTATATATTGGTGTGTTGGGCAAGAGAGACAATGAGGATACAATCTTAATTTGTTTTTGTGAATGTGACTTTATAGCTTATGTGACTGCTGACGAGGACTCCGTAATTTTCATTATGGTAAAGTGACTAAGGAAGAAGGCAGAAGCCAAGTAAGAAATCCTGTTTTGGAGGCAGATAAGCTTCTGAAAACTGAAAACCCACCAGTTGCGGTTTGGCCTTCAAAATCTATGGACCTGAGTTCCAAAATACTCTTGACAAATTTAATTTGGCCTTGGGGCAGTGGTGAGGAAATAAGAGAATTTTAAGGAAAGAAGTGAGGAAGAACAAAAATTAATGGGATGAAAGAATTGGCTATGAGGACAGAATGTGAACCATAAGGCTAATAAGTAGAATTCACAATACTCTCTGCCTCATCAATGAATGGTAAATTGAAGAACTGACAAACTGAGGCACTGCACTCCATCTGCCCATCTCTTCCAGCTACTCAGAGGTTGGGGACCACCCAGCTACCATTTAGCAGTTCGCTACTCTGGAGCCAAAGTGACCCAAGTACAGAAGTGGAGAAGGAAGAGGCTCACCTCCCCCACTGTACACCCAGCAGGTAGAGTGACCTCCAACAACACAAAGATAATCAAAGGAGAGACTTTTTTGCAAATACACCGTTTAACCAATCCATGTTTCTCAACATGATGGACAACCTTCATAGTTTAATTTTGCACACTAATTATCAACAAAGCTTATCATTCACATGACCAAAGCTTTTTTTTTCCTTACCTGCTTAATAGCAGCTATGTTAGAATCATTTTCGTGTGTGTTCTTCCTAAAATGGTGAGTGATTGAGATATGGGATCCTATCTAGCTCGATTTTTGCATCACCAGAACCTAGCACTGCATTTGGTCCATAATAACTGCTCCAAACAAATCTCTCGAGTTAAAATGCTAAATAACATACCAAGTACTTTCTGATAACATAAAAAGCATAGCCTCTCTATCGAATCTCATATTTGCTCAGGCTCTTTAATGTATAAATATCTTTATTTTTTATTCTTTTGTGGGGTTTTTTGTTTTTTTGGCATGAAACTGTGCCAACAGAGAAGATGTGACAGCTTTGATGTGTTTCCCACAACTGATTTTGATTTACTTTCTGACTTGTGTTATGAAAATCACCTCATCCGTCATGTTATACATTGTTTCGCTTCTGAATATTTTACTTCTAAGGGAATTTTAATTTGTGAAAATGCTCAATGCTCAGAAGAAATGCCATTGGCTGGGCACCATGGTGTGTCCTAATTGGTATCTCCATCTCAAACACAGCATTAGAGGGGGGAAAAGCAAACTGCAAATATTTCCCTAGTTCCTCAATTTAGTGCATTTAATGTAGAAAGCTGTTGCAAACTGGTCCACTGTTACAGCAAATGTTCTATGAAATAAGGCCATTTCCCCCATGTTTTGCAAAGCACCTCCATCACGAGTAATTAGTGTCAACGATAGTGTCACTCACTCCATGTTCCGGCACAGCCCATCTGCTGACTGTCCCATAATGCCCTCGGACCGTCTCAGGTTCATCTGCTCCCTGCCTGGCGTTACCCCCTACAGCTCTGTCCATCTGCTATCTTCATCACCCTGACCTCTAAAGTCCTGTCAATTTGCTGACTCTTTCCCCACTCTTCTCAGGCATCTTGATCACCTTGGGTTGACACAATGATCTACTCTGCAACCTGTCTTACTAACTCAGGCCTCTCGGCCCACTGACCAATACATCTGACTCTCACATCACACAATACTAAAATGAGCACATTTTATGAGAATACCACCCAGGCTGGACATTAGTGGAAGTAAAAATTGATGAGGAACCTGAAGCTTGGGTTCCCCTCTTGGCTCTGTCATTAACAAGATGAATAAACTCAGACAAGCCACTGATTTCCCTCTTAACTTCAGTCACCTAAATTCTAAAATGAGGGGATTGCACTATTTTATCTCTAAAGAGTATTTTTATTCAATGATTTAAAGTCATCCTCACTGTAGGTTAGTCAATTCAATGGGGACTATTAAGAAAGAAAGAAAGAAAGAAAGAAAGAAAGAAAGAAAGAAAGGTAGCAAAAGATGTCACTAACAGGACACATGCCCAAAGAATGAAAAGAGAAAGCGTCAAGAATCAACATGTGTGAAACTACCAGAAGTCACCATGACTCGAGTACAAGCCACTCCCAGCTTCCTCCCTTAACACCTGAATTCCACTTTAAACCCTGATACCAAGAGTAATCTGGATTAAATGTAAATCAGATCATATCACTGCCCCTTCTCCCTGGTAGCTTCCTATTGTACTTAGAATAAATACCAAATGCCTTGCCATGGGTCCCAGCCTCTCTGACCTCACCTCGGAAAACTCATCTCTTTCAAAGTTATGGCCACAATGGCCTTGTTTTGGTCTTTCATACACACCAAGATCCTGCCCACTACTTCGGGCAATTGCTGCATGCTCTGCTTTGAACGCCTGTTGAGCAAATAAATCTTCGCATGACTGGCTTCCTGTGTGACTCCAGTCTCAGCTGCAGTGGAGGCTTTCTCCTGATCATTCTATCTGTATTAAACACACCATCCTGCATCACTGGTCATTCCTACTGCAACACCCTGCTTTGATGGCTATCACTGCCTTCTGTCTGAATTTACCTTATTTCACATTTCTCTTCCCTTACTAAAATGTAAACTTCAGGGGAACAATGGCATTGCTTTTCTTCTTCACACTTGTGTCCCATCATTTAGAACAATGCTCAAAATGACAAATTCTTGTTCCATGGAAAAATGAGAGAAGGGAGAGTTATCAGGGTGGTGAAGCCTTCTTGGAGATTTTAAATGACAGGCTTGATTTTGCATTGAGCAAGAGTGAAACAGATTTTGAGTGGAGAACAGATAGGGTGGCATCTTTGCTGCCAAATCAACCAGAGAAAGTTGAAAAACTGCTATAAAAAGCAGTCTGAGATGACTCAATCCTTTCTCCAACCAGAGTGTGACCTCAGGTGATCTTACCTGGGAATACCAGCCTTCACTAACATGAGAGAAAAAAATTCACATGCTCAAAGTTGGAAATCCATGAAAAGCTTCTCAAGGTTATAGACAAGTTTCTTGGGGAAAGGGAAATATTTTCCGAGGGTGAGGACAAACTTCTCTCCCTAGCAGTCACTCCAAGGACAGTCTTCAGTGGAAGATCCTCACTACTGAACCAGTATACTTAACACATCACTGGAGGCCAGTCTTCCCTAGAAAGATCATCTGAGGTCACACTCTGGCCAGAGAAAGGATTCAACAATCTCAAACTACTTTTCAAAGAAGTTTCTCGACTTACTCTCGCACCTTTGGAAGCAAATACAGATTAGGTCTTGTTTCTTCCACTGCCCATGGCCACTTTCTCAGATCAGGTCAAAATCAAGACTCACAATATTCAGAATGCAGTACCTGAGCTCATATTTCGCACTAGCACGCCACCTCAGAGGCTAGAGACACCAAAATCCAACCAAAACTTCCTGGCCCAGTTTGCTTTCCTTAAATGAAAGTTTTTGGCAATTTTGTAGAGATCTAAAGTACATTAGTAGTTGCCTAGAACTGGAGGCAAGGCAGATTAACTATAAAAGGGCAGCAAGGATCTCACTGGGGTGGGAGATGTGTTCTAAAATGAGATTTTCATCAATGAGATTTTTGTGATGACTGAACAACTCAGTAAATTTACCAAAAATTATTAAAATGTATACTTAAAAAGGTGAATTCTATGGAATGCAAGTTATACCTCAATAGAGTTTGCTGTGTTTTGTTTTAAATGAAGTTTTTTGACTTAAACATCTGGGTTCCCCTGGCTTTATTTCAAGGAGGACATTTCTACTCCATGTAAAAATGAAGTTTTCTCAGTTCTTCTCTCAACATAATCGAAGGATCTGCGGAAGTCTCATTAGATAGTATTGCCAGAAGTTCCCAGAAGAGGTAGTTCCTACTCCAGAAATAAGGTGTCATATCTTCTTCAGTCCTTTTTGGCAAGTATTAAGCAACTAGATGCAAAATCATTAGCATACATCCTGTACTTGATAAAATACAAAAGGACACAATGACTAGGTTATATCAAATGTTGAGAGACTAAGCCAAATCAAGTTAAAATGGCACTAGTCTGGAGTTAAAGTCAGAAGAAGCCTATGTTGTAAGGTGAAAAGGCTGGCAGGAATGATGGTCTTCCAGGGCTTTCTCAGCCCCTCTACTTGATGTTTCCAGTCTCCACAGCTGCCTCATTCCTATCTCCAGGTAGTGAAAATGTAGACATTATTTTTCACCTTTACTCCATCCTCACATGCCTGACATCTATCTTGACTGTGTTGCCCCTCTTCCATTTATGACTAACTTTTGGTTCTGTTTTTACCCTAGTTTTTATATTGTTAAAATGACCCTTTCATCAAGGCACTAAATCAATGAATAGCCCCAGTGGCTCTCCACCATGGAATTTCCACAGGAAAAGCATAGTTTCCCCAAAAGGGCATGCCAATCTTCGATTCCATAGCAGTCAGTCATCTGGCATGGCTAAATTACTTTGCAAAATCAAAAGGACTCTTTCGTTTGGTCTCTAGCATATATTCTGAATGTCAGATGTGACAGATATATATATATACACATACACACACATATATGTAGGTATATATATATGTACTGTGTGAACCACTAAGAAACTGTTTTCATCTGAGAAATGGATGTATGGATGACTACCTTTCTGGACTGCTGGCAGGTAGTAAGATAACACCACGGTGCTGTCACAAAGTAGGTGCTGAATTTAGGGGGCTAAATAACTTAGGAATCAACACTTTTACTGCCACCAACATCTCTGAACCCTGAGATAGTGCCAAGTTACTCCCTGTAACCACTAGGCACACCTTTAGTGTGTTGAAACAGCATTGGTCCTGTTTCAAAAATTATAAGCTGTCCTTACAGTCATAGTTTCGTAGTAGTGGGAGCTGACAAGATGACAGAAATAAACTTTCTATGATGATGTTTACAAAGGTACACTTACTCCTGTTGGCGGGAATGGGGAGCTACCCTGTGATTCATATTCTGAAATAATGTACACTTATTTGATTGAAAAAATCATGGCAAACCAGTGTTCTTTGAAATTCCCCTAAGAAACCCAAGAGAAGCTTTCCAACTATCTCTACATTTTGAAACCTATGTTATTTGCTTCTACCTACCTGCTCATTTCACATCCTTTATAGCTAAACCATTCAACATGATGACATGAGCAGATAAGACTTATGGAAATGGAAGAACATGAAGCTCACAGAACTTACTGTCCACTTGGTAATTCATCACAGACTTTTCTTTATTGGTGCTTGTAGAATGCTTTCTCTCTTAAAAAATCTTAACTTCTAGGCTTTCACGTCATATTTTCCTATCTAAGGGGTACTACCTTAGAGGAAGAAACTATGCTTACACTTTGCATCTTACAAAACAGTTTAACTTGCATAATCAGTATTGAATTAACTCTCATTGACTTAAGGAGTTTGGATTGTCCAGAAACTTCTCCCTCAACATGTCTGTGCTACATACTTAGCACATTCATGAAGTCCAGGTTAGCAGCCTGCAAGTTCCTGAAAACAGAGACGTGATACATTATATTCAGCACATCATATATATCATGGTATTTCTTTACTCTAACATAGTATACTTCTCATTTCTCTGCCAGAGATTCTTTAAGATGTTATTTATTCATTCATGAGAGACACACAGAGAGAGGCAGAGACATAGGCAGAGGGAGAAGCAGGCTCCCTAAGGGGAGCCCGATGTGGGACTCGATCCCAGGACACTGGGATCATGCCATGAGCTGAAGGTAGATGCTCAACCACTGAGCCACCCAGGCGTCCCTCTGCCAGAGCTTTTAAACAAACAGGTCACAGTGTGTTACAGTTAGCTGTTTATGTGTCTATCTCCCCAAATCAATTGTGAGTTCCTTGAGAACATAATAGAACACATACATTTTGGTATCCCCAAAACCTCACCCAGTGCCTCCTCCATAGTGGCTGTCAAGAGCTCCATCAGAGCCAGGCATTATGATAGGTACTGAACAATAAATGAAAAAGACAAAGTCCTCACTGCCATGGAGCTCACTAGTCAGTAAGAAAGACAGTTAGATAAACCAATCATTACCAGAGGTCACCATAAGTGCTCTAACGTAGGTGGCCTGGAACTTGAATGGGCAAAGAGGACCTCTACTCAGATTACAGGAGTCTGGCAAGGTTTTCCAGAAAAGTGATAATGAAGAGGAAATATGGTGAGTGAACCAATAGAAGGCATTCACTCTAGACTTATGAATTGAATCAGCAAGGAGACATGGTATTAGTGACAATAATAGAGAACCCAAGGCTCCGCAAGCCATAGTGCCAGGTGAGTAAGAACACCTGATGCCTAAGAGTTCCCCAGAGAAAGGACACAGAGCTACTCTCAAAAAAGAAAGGGCTAGAATCAAATTAAGCTAAAAAGCAGAGTTAGTAACAAAGCAAGAAGAAAAAACACTTCTGCAAATTATTTAAATTATCATATACACAAGACGGAAGATCAGATATCTACGGTGGGAGGTTCAATCTCACAACTATGTACGTACACACCACAGAGCCCAGATCAACATGCAGCCCTCCTTCTTCTTGTCCCAACACTTCACTCTTTTTCATCTTCTCAGCATCCTGTGCTGGTTGGATAAAACCAGAATCTCCATCTAGCACTTGACATCATTTTCAAGGTTAAGATCACCAGGAGAAACTTCTTGTCCTTTGTAGCTGTAGCACTGACAACTACATATTCTCTCTTGTTTGCTGACCAACACATTGCTTTTGTTTTTGTTTAGAGGTAAGGCACACAGCTTTCCTTAAACTACATTACAACCACTTGGCAATTCTCTCCCAAGAAAAAAAACTTTCCCAACTCCCTAGGTCAAGTGCCTAGAAATCACTCCGTAAGGTATGCTACAGAGAAAAGTATTTAAACATCAATTGTTTGTATTTATATAAAGAGACTTTTTTCCTGTAAGAGAAATAGAAAATAAAATCTTCTAAGTTTATTTTTCAGTTTAGCATTAATTTATTACATATATAAATTCTCATTTGGGGGTTATAAAAAAAACTGACACTGAATCTTAACCTAAAAAATCATCTGAATGACCATTCTATGAATTTCATCTAAAAAGAGGTTAAATATATGTAATACTTCTTTTTTTTTCTAATTAAAGAAAACATTTTACCATCTACATTAAGTATGTACTCCCAATAGGAAGATGATATTTTTCAAAGAATGATATTTAATTGCATTCCCTTAAGTCTAATAAAAATAGAATTCATTTATTCATTTTCCCCTTGTTTTGAATATACCAAATTCAAAAGTATACAACTGTCTCCCATGGAACCAACTAAGAATACAGAGGGGAGTATATTAATTGACATAATTGCTCACCTTAGAAAGTTTATGAAATATTTTTAAAATATACATTATTATATATGTTAAAATTATTTTGTTTTGTTCAGTTTTTTAAAATAGTAAATTAATGCTAATTATACCTCTTCAGGTTTTGTGTTCATATTCATATATATTATTATTTTTCTTTATTGGCATACCTACATGCACATATTCAAATATACAACAAATAGTGGCATTGGACAATGCAGAGAAGTTAACCTAAATTATACAAATTACATGAAATAAAAGTCTTTAAAAATTTAACTATATATGTCATCTTTTAAGCTCATTATGCTTTTGACCTCAATGATATGACCTACTCAAGCTGATCATGTCCTAAGCAAGTTAGGCTTTTGGCAGTAGTAGCCCAAACCTTAAGCAATGTGATTGCATTGATGCCACCTTGCTGAGTTATCAAGATGTGTAAATTCAGTTATTTTGATCAACCTAACAAATCACACACATTGCACAACAATCTGATTAACTGCTCAGTAATTAACATTTTTTATCTCCAACACCAAATAAACTGGTATGCTGTATATTCAGAGATAGCCTAGAGATACAGTCTCTTAAATCTCAGAGGATATATTCCATTTATTAATTAATTACGTCTCAGGCCAAACCCACCTCTTCTGTACTCTGCTTTAGGACCCAGGGCCTGGAAGTGTGCAAACTACATTCATTTCTCAGATTCCCTTAACAGCTGCCTTCTGGTTAGCCTCTGCTGCTGGGAGACACAGATATAAGATGAGAGGGATGGGAAGAAGAGGAAAGGGATGATAAGACACTCTTTCTCTTCAACTCCTATCACTATTCTTCCAGTGGCAGGAAATAGCTCTAGCCTCCCCTCTCTGTGACATATGAGCAGCCCCAAGGCATACCTTTAGGACCAAGATCAGCCTTGAAAGACTCTCCTGAAGGCCCTAGCCTCCCAATGGAGCCTCTCAGAGTCACCATTCCTGGCCCCATGGTGGCTACACCTCAAGCTCCTTGGTTCTCATAACACCATCTCTTCCTTTTGTAGCCCAGCCCAGAAGAGTGACAGCCTCTTTCTGCAATTACCAATTTCTGGGTCATCTCTTTGACCACTTGATAGTCTCGCAGTTTCCCAGTACCTATATTAAATCCATTCTGTTTTATCTTTTTTTATTAAAGATTTTATTTATTTGAGAGAGAGAGTGCACACCTGAGGGAATGAGCGCTCACAAGCGGGAGGGAGGAGAGAGAGAGAGAGAGAGAGAAGCAGACTTCCAGCAGATCAGGGAGCCCAGACGAACAAAGGGCTCCATCCTAGGACCCCAAGATCATGACCAGAGCCGAAGGCAGACACTTAACCGACTGAGCCACCAGGGTGCCCCAAATCCCTTCTGTTTTATTTTTTTTCCCTTCTGTTTTAAAAGCCTGCAGTATATTTTACTTCTTGAGTGGAGCCTGATTAACATACTATATATTTTTTTATTGAAGTATAATTAACATATAGTACACTACAATGATCCAACAATTCTTTGCATTTTCAGTGCTCATCAAGATAAGGTATTCTTGATGCTGCTGACTCATTTCACTCATCCTCGCACCCACCTCCTCTCTGGTAACCACCAGTTTGTTCTCTATATTTAAGAGTCTGCAGTTTTTGTGTCTTTTTTTGGTTCTTAATTTGTTTTGTTTTTTAAATTCCACATATGAGTGAAATGATGTATTTCTTTCTCTGAGTGACTTATTTCACTTAGCATTATACCCTCTAGGTCCATTCATGTGGTTACAAATAGAAAAATTTCATTCTTTTCATGCCTGAGTAATATTACACTGTGTATATATCTTCCTTATATATTCATCTTTCTTATTTATCTATGGGGTGAACACTTAGGTTGCTCCCATTTCTTGGCTATTATAAACAATACTGCCATGAACATAAGGGTGCATGTATCTTTTTGAATTAGGTTTTTGTTTGCTTTTGGTAAATAGTAGTGAAATTACTGGATTACATGGTAATTCTATTTTTAATTTTTTGAGGAACCTCAATAATGTTTTCCACTGTGGCAGCACTAGTTTACATCCCCATCGACCATACACAAGAGCTTATTTTACTCCACATCTTAGCCAACACCTGGTATTTCTTGTGGGGTTTTGTTTTGTTTTGTTTTGTTTAATTTTAGCCATTATGATCAATATAAAGTAATATCTCATTGTGGTTTTAATTTACATTTCCCTAATGATGAGTGATGTTGAGCATCTTTTCATGTGTCTGTTGGCCATCTGGATGCCTTCTTTGGAAAAATGTCTATTTAGGTCCTCTGCTCATTTCTAATTATATTCTTTGTCTGTTTGGTGTTAAGTTGTAGGAGTTCTTTATATATTTTGGATATTAAGCCCTTATCAGATATATCATTTGCAAATTGAATCTTCTCCCATTCATTAGGTTACCTGTGTGTTTTGTTCATTTTTTTTTCTGTGTGAAAGCTTTTTATTTTGGTGTAGATCCAAAAGTTTAATTTTACTTTTGTTTTCCTTGCCTGAGGAGACATATTTAGAAAAATGTTTCTGAGGCTGATGTCAAAGAAATTACTGCCTATGTTTTCTTCTAGGACTTTTATGGTTTTGAGTCTCACATTTAGGTCTTTAGTCTATTTTGAGTTTATTTTTGTATATGGTATAATCATATTAGCCATAAGGCCTGGGTGAATTTGAAAAAAATATATAACCTCTAGGCCTTTTTTTATTCATATATAAATTAAAAATAATAGTTAATATCTATTTAAGACATTATTATTTGTTTTTATGAGGTTAAAAGAAATATGGGATGCCTGGGTGGCTCAGCGGTTGGGCGTCTGCCTTTGGCTTAGGGCGTGATCCTGGGATCTGGGACTGAGTCCCCCATCGGGCTCCTTGTGGGGAGCCTGCTTCTCCCTCTGCCTGTGTCTCTGCCTCTGTGTGTGTGTGTGTGTCATGAATAAATAAATAAAATCTTTAAAAAAAAAAGAAAGCAGGCTAATCTTTCAACATAGTATGTGATAAGCACTCAATAGATGTTTACTTTATTATTATAATTATCATTATTACCACTAACCAAATATAACATTCTACCCATGTTTCTAGGTGATTATGAATCCTTCCAAAACATACCTATAATAATCATATAACCAACTAAACCATAACTCTAAAACTATGATATTCTATATAACCGCTGTACAAAGGCATCACTGAAAGAGAATGATCTACATTAATTTTTTTATATCTTAAAGACATCATCTATAAAATCGCCATTTAAAATGAACTTGAAAAATAATTTTAAAAAATGAACTTCAGTATCTCGAGTTCCTTAATCGATAACTTTTACCTAGAAGAGATTTGTTCACTTTTTTTGCATATATCTTAATTTAAATGGTAACATATGAAACTTTTTATAAAAGTAAAATAAAACATTTTGGCACAAACCATATCAAGCATTTTGAATCATATTAATACCAAAATATTATAAGCATAACAATATACAGTACAAAGAGCAAATAAGTGTCAATAGCAGGATGAAAATAAATGTCATAAGTTCAGATGAACATTCATTAAATTCATATAAACCATAATGAGAAAAACCATAATCTGAATCATCATTAATCACTGCCATTTAGTCAAACTTTCATTAAAGTATAAAATCCTTTTGAAATATGTGATTATACAAAGCATTACCTCATGATATTTTAAATATTGCTTCCCTAAGCAACAGGAATCATTGAGGAATAAAATATTTGCTTTCATCAAAACTCTACATGCTAACATATACTCTCTAAAATGCCAGAGTTCAAAAATATTGCCGTAAATATTAAAACTCAAGGGTGTTACTTTAATGAACTTAATCATGCAAAATACTAAATGCAAAATGTACTAACAAAGGAGCAATTTGAAACAGATGCATAGTTATAGTAGCTTGCTACAGATGGCATAGCAGTACAATGTATTTGTCAAGTTTGGCTTTGATCAGAAAAGTAAATTGAAAATGCTTTTCTACTGGTACAGTAATTGAATATGTTGAAGACTGGGAAATCCATTTTCACAAATAGTTTTTGAAAATAATGAATTTTGCTTGTTCTGTAATGACAAATACTGATTTTAAAAAACACTCCATTATAAGGAGAAAAGTGCAAAGTAATTAGAAACAATGATATTTAGTCTTTAAATTCAATTTATTTGCCAAAAGAGAATGTAAAAGTAAAAACGAAGTATTCACATTGAAAAGCAAGAACTATTCAAGAATATGAAAGAACCCAAGTGTGAGGGGTTTAAAAATAGGAGAGTAGTGACACTCTTAAAGAAGCACGTAATTCAGAATGGCCAATACAGACAACACGTCCTCTGCTCCATTAGAAAAATGAGAAGACTGGTTACATACAAAAGAAGGAAAAAAGAAAGAAATTATACTCCCAATTATAAATTTTGTGCTTCTAATCCTAAAGTTTCTTCCCTTGAGGCAAGGGGATGGGAGTGTGAGTAATAGAAAAAGTAAGACTAGATATGAGAGAAGATATGAATGGGAAAGTAATGAGTGTAAGAAATGATATAATTATAATATAAATTCAAAATGTACCACAGGCATAGTAAATGTTTTTAAATCATGTGTTAATTTGGGGTTATTCTGAAGGGGAATCAATCTCCTTGAATCCAGTGACATTCAAACTTGTGTAGTCACTATATCACTGGAAGTTTTAAAAGTAAACTCATGTCTATGTAGCTGCCCCACCCTTCAAAAAAGTTTTGATTCAGTTGCCTGGGGTGCAGCCCAAGTACTGGGATATTCTAAAACCCCTCCAAACAATTCCTATATGCTGTCTCATTTGAGAACCACCATTTTAATCTTTTAGTGCTTTCTTCCTAATAATAACTTGCCTCGAACCAAGTTTATTTAATGTTTATAAATATGTCCAAAGATGTTTAAATGAAACTAAGGCTCACCCTTCATGTTTGTATCAGCAAAAGTTTTCAACAACCTAAATATGTATCAATAGGGGATTTACTAAATGTTATAGAATTTTTGAGAAATGTGTTATTTCTTTAAATTGTGGTATTAGGCTTAATACTATTTTATTTTTAAGTAGCATTTTTTTCAAATACACACACATTGTTTAAAATATCAAACATTACTGAAATGCATAAAGAAGTATTTTAAAAAGCAACAACTTGTTCTCCCCCTTCCTGCTTGTTTCCCAGAGTAACCGCCAGATTAACTGCCTTCTGCTAATATTGACCACCAGACTTATAAATAATGTACTTAGACTTCTATATCTCAATTCATCAATGTTGGACATTATACACTAACTTCCAAGGAAGATAAGGACATAGGTCTCACTACTCCTGAACACGTCCTATTCCAAGTTCAGCAGGAAACCGTTGGCTTCCTATCCAACATTTACCCTTGATCTAAGACTCTAACCCCATCATGGTGGTCCTTTCTCCTTGACAGTGATTTGGTCTTAGGAGGGAGCCTGTAACTAATCCTGCTTATAGAGAGTTGGTGGGAAGTCTTCTGTGGAGTGACTGGAGAAGGTTTCCTAGATCCTAAGAAAAAGACCTCAGCAGAATTTATTCTTTTCCTGTTTCTGGGCTTTCTCATAACTGAACATAATGCTTGGAACTCCTGTAGCCATCTTGTTAACTGTCTAAGGATGGAGCCAAAACAAAGGAGAGGAGAACTAAACATTTGATGAGAAGTGGAGCCCAAGCCCTGCCAGCACTGTGGCAGTTTCCTATCTTAGATTTCTTTTCAAGTGAGATATTAAATTTGAATTTTGATGAAGCCAAAATGAGTTGGCATTCCCTACTAGAGTTCAAATACATCTTTAATATCCCTCAGTTCAGTTTTTCTCTCCATCATACTATATTTTTTTTTGGTTAAACCAATAATTCAGTGTTTGTTTTGTATCTATATAAGTTCTGTTCAGTGATAAACAATACTCACATTTGCTTTTCTGTGCAATAGTTAATGTTCTTAGAATTTAAAATACATCTCATTTTTCATTTGCTTAGTTTGCTTTGTGCCTATGCTTTTTATTCCTATACCATATATGAGACTTCCGAGGCAATTTTTCACTTGGTGGAACATATCTAGGGTGACCATGTAATTTAATATCCTTCAACATTCCTGAAAGTGAAAGTATGTGTTATCAATGAATACGCCAGAACTATGGGTATAAATCAGGATTGTACTGAGAAAACCATGACATGTAGTTTTCATAAATATACCTAAAAACCTATCAATGCATTTTTAATTAAAGGTCTTTTTAATTAAGGTCTCTATGGGTCTTCCTTTCTCCAGCTATAAACTAGACCAGCTGTTTTTTAGGTAAGTAAGACTAGTTTTATAACTTTTCATTACAGACTTCCTGGACAGTCCCTTTGTCTTACTCTTCCTCGTGTTAGATACCCTGTGTCTAACTAACTCTCATGTTTTCTCTTTATTTGCATACAAAATATTTTCCAGTAGTTTCTGCTTTATTGGTTTATTCCACTGTAATGTTGAAACACATGATTAAGTAGCTTCCTTAAAAAATAATTTTTGAGGGTGCCTGGGTGGCTCAGTCGGCTAAGTGTCTTTCTTTGACTCAAGTCATGATCCCAGAGTCCTGGGATCAATTTCCACATAGGGCTCCCTGCTCCCTGGAGAGCCTGATTCTCCCTCTCCCTCTGCCTACCACTCCCCTTGTTTTTGCTCTTTCTCCTTCTCTCTTTGTCAAATAAATAAGTAAGTAAGTAAGTAAGTAAGTAAGTAAATAAATAAATAAATAAATAAATAAATAAATAAATCTGTTAAAAATTTTTGAAATAGAGAGGCATGGAAATTTCTTTATTCTACATTTATGCTCAATTAATAGTTTAGTTAAACTAACAAAAGCTTTGATATATTACCGTACAGGTCTCAAAAGTTCTCCAGGAACAAAATGCAATTTTTATTCCATTTTTGGTATATAATTTGGGTTTTTCTCTCTTGTTCCTTTTGCAAAATTTTAGGATGTTCTCTTTATTTCTGATATACTGTATTTCGCCATTTGTACTATGGAGTAGATTTGTTTCTTTTCACTTACTGAGCTGGATATTGATTAGATCTTTCAATCTAGTTACTGATACATTTCAATTTTGGGAAATTTCTTGTGATCTCTTCTGTTACTTCATCACCATTGTTCAGGTCTGTATTTATGAAATTATTACTTCTCAAATGTTAGAACTCTGAAGTGGATTTTTTAAATGTTTTTATATATTTTTTAAGATTTCATTTATTCATGAGAGACACACACACACACACACACACACACACACACACACACACAGAAAGAGAGCCAGAGACACAGGCAGAGGGAGAAGCAGGATCCATGCAGGGAGCCCGATGTGGGGCTCGATCCCGTGTCTCCAGGATCTGGCCTGGTCTGAAGGTGGTGCTAAACCGCTGAGCCACCCAGGCTGCCCTATATTTTCTTTTTGTTTTTATTCTTCCTTATATTTTTCCTCTTTTTTTCGCTTTTGTTGTTTATTTGGTTCTGAGCATCCTCAACTTTTTCTTCTCAACTTTTGATTTCTATTTTATTTTTAATTTTCTAGAGTACTTGGATATTTTTTAAGTATCCTGATATTTGTCTTGGATTCAATATTTTATCCTATTTCTCTCAAGATACTGACTTTTAAAAATATTTTATGGTTTCCTGCACTGCTGCTACATTCTATAAGTTTCTTTTGTAGGAGTGAGGTTGTTTTGTTACAACCCAATTGCTCAACTTCTGTGTTGGAGTTTTCCTTCAAATGCATGGTGATTTGGTTTCAATTATATCATGCACAAAACAGTGAAAGCTAATTGGAAGCTTGCTGACCGGTGAGCTTCACTTCTGGAGATTAGTTTGTGCTGTTGTGGGGGTGTTTTTGTTTTTGTTTTTGTTTTTAGAGGAATCTCTGTTCCTCAAATACAGAAGTTTTCAATGTCTTTCTCCTGAGGTTATTCAGTCTCCATAAAAAAAAAAAAAAAAAAAAAAAAAAAAAAAAGTTCTCTATGTCCTACCTGATGAGTTCTGGGAACAGGCAGTTCATGAAGGCTGCAGGTCTCCATCTATTCCTTCCTTTATATTTTCACTTGTTTTCACAGAATTTTTGCAAAAAGATATTCTTATAATTAAATAACAATTATAAACTCATATTATAAGAATGGAAAATAAGATGAACTGATGAACAAAATTACTTCAAAAATATATATATTTGGGGGATTGCCTGGGTGGCACAGTTGGTTAAGTGTCTGACTCTTGGTTTTGGCTCATGTTGTTATCTCAGGGTCATGAGGTCAAGCCTCACAGAGGCTTCATGCTGAGTGAAGAGTATGACTGGGATTCTCTCTCTTTCCCTCACTCTCTGTCCCTCCTACTCATGCTCTCTCTCCCTCTCTCTCTCCCACAACATGTAAGGCATATGTTTGAAGCTCTCTAAAATTCAAAAATTGTTGAGATTAAATGTTTGCTCACAGTTCACAACCTGCTATAGAGAAAGACATTGACATAACTAACTTTAGAATAAGAACTCTGTTTCATGGTCTTACAGAGAGATAAATCTGGCAACAGAGGTATTCCCTAATTTGCACTGATTGGTAAAGCTAGAGCAGACCTTTCTCACTAAAGAGGCCTAGGATGGTTTTGAGAGTGAGTTAGATTTTATAAGACATAAAGGATTTTAGAAGGTCAAAATCAGATAAAGAGGTAAAGGAGAGCTGACAGGGGAAAGTCCAAGACACAGAAGCAAGGAAATCAAGGCAAGAATTATTACTAGAACAGCAAGCAGGTCAGTAGTTGACATAGTAATAGGAGTTCAAGATGAGAGTGAAAACTTGCAAATGGAGACTAGGGTCACCCAAGTAGTGTCTTAAATTTTAAGGTAAAAAGTTAGGTTATTTTCTCTGGGCAATTGAAAAGTATTAGTATTTATTTAATTAATTAATAATAATTAATTAATTATTAATGCAGGTTGGGTAACATGCTGCATTACTTTTCAGATACAAACTACCCAAGCTATTGTTTTAGAGATGTGAGTTTGGTTGCCAACTGTGACATAGACAGGAGGTGAGAGAAATCAGAGGTCAAACCAAAAAGAGTAAAGAGTTAAAGGCTATCTAACGCTATTTCTTTAATAGCTGAAACAAAAATCAATCAAAGATGAAATAAGACCTAAATATTAAAAGCCTCCAGAAAATAACATATGTAAACTACAGCATAAGCTCCAAGTAGGAAAGAATTTCTTAAACAAGATTTTAGATTCTAACTATAAATATTGACAAGTTTCTCTTAAAATTAAGAACTTCCTTTTTTTTAAGAATACCACAAAGAAAATGAAAATACAGACATAGCAGGAAAATACATTTGCACTGTATATAACCAACAAAGGTCTCTTCCCAGAAACATTTAAGGAATTCCTAAAAACTCATAAGAAATAAAGAGAAAACAAAATAGGCAAATGGGCAAAAATACTGAACAGATATTTAACAACAAAGGAAATCCAAAAGTCCAATAAATTAAAAAAGATCCTCAAGTTTTCTAGTAATAACAAAAATGCAAATCAAAATGACAAAAAGATGTCTTTAAACACGTACCTATTCATGCATACACATAACACCCACAAACAAAATCAAAAAATGCTTTAAAGCTGGATAATTCCATATATCATGAGAATATAGAAGAATATGATGTCTACATAATGCTAAAACAAGTGTAAGTTGGTTTCATCATTTTGGAAAACAGCTTGTCATCGATAGATTAAAGATAAACATGGCCAGCAAACCCACTCCAAGATAAAAATCTTGTAGAAACTCATGCTTGTCTATATCGTGATACATTCATAAAATGTTCAGAGCAGCACTATTTTTAATAGTAAAAGTGGAACCCACCCAAATGTCCATTAATAATAGAATGGATAAACAAACTATGCCATATTCATTCAACTAAATGTTATATAGCAATAAGAACATACAGCAACATGACACAATATGGATGAATCTCGGGAACACAAGTGGAGTGTAAGAAGCAAATCAAAGAAGATCCATATCTTCAGTACTAACTCCAAAGTAAAGAAATGAAAACATTATTACAAATGTCAGAAAAAAGTGCTTTCCTCTGGCTGAAAGGCAGTAGATTATGATAAAGATGAGGCACATGTGGGTACAGGCAACATTCTATTTCTTGGCCTGGATTCTTCACCATTATTCTTTAGAATTGCATTTATGCATATTTTACTCTAAGAATCTCCACCAACAAAAATAAAATAAATACATACCTATTTTGAAATCCATGAACAAGGCAGAAAAGACTAGCAGAAAAAAGCCAAGGAGCTATTTCAACAACAAAAAAGAAAAAAATGGGGGTCTTAAACTACAATCATGGAAGGGAAAGGAACGGCACTGACAATTTCCATAGTGGAAGTAGAATTAATAGAATTTGGTGAATGGTTGTATATGATAGCTAAAGGAATTAGAAGAAATGAGGATGTCTTGGGCTGCTTGGGTGGCTCAGTCAGTTAAGCATCTGACTCTTGATTTCAGCTCAGGCCATGATCCCAGGGTCCTGGAATCTAGCTCTGCATTCAGCTACATCCTCAGCACAGTCTGCTTGTCCCTCTCCTTTTGCTCCTCCCACTGCTCTCTCCTAAATAAGTAAATAAATAAATAATAAATAAATACGTAAAATTGTAAAAAAAAAAAAAAAAAAAAAGGAAAAAAGAAAAGATGTCTTCAAGACTGTATTGTAAATGGTAGAGAGAGGCAATAGAGGAAGGCCAAGCAAGGTAGCAGGAAAAGGTGGGGTAGGTGCCAAGAACAACTCAGGCATATTCACATCTTTGTGTAACACCCCTGTAGAGATATCCACTAGTTTTGACATACTCATTTAAAATATTATAATCATTTACTTCAGAGAGTCAATCAAGAAATGTTTTTCTAAATACCTCCCACCTGCAAAGTCCCATACTGAACACTGCAGACGATACAATAAAGCATAAGCAGCATTCTGTTCCCCAGGAACAGTTTACCATTAGCCAAGGACACAGGGCATGCATAAAGGAAATGGCAGCTAAATAAAAAACAAGGCTAAATGAGTTGCCGAGATGACGACTGATAGTGAGTTTAATAGGGGAAGGAAGAAGAAAAGAATGGAGGGAGGGAGAGAGAAAGAAAGGATAAATAGGTGGTTAGAAGAGAGAGAGTGAGGGAATCGTTTACAAGAAATATTTCTTTTGGTTTCTGTCTTGGAACACGAAGAGGACTTAGGAAGAAGGAAAGTCTTTCCAGACAGGGAAGGTGTTTACTAGCATATTCAGAGGACGCTAAACAGACACGTCTAGGTAGAATTAGAGGAGCAGCAAAGACAACATGGGAATGCTAGGTCAGAGCCAGATTTTTTCAGCAGCAAAACAGTTGATAAGAAAAAAAGAAAAAAAAAATCAAGAACACAGCTCAGAGACCATGCCACTAAAGGAGTCTAGACAGAAAGATACAGACCAAAGCTCAAATGTGGCAGCAGGAATGGAAGCAAAGGAACAGAATAGAGAAATGTTCTTTAAAGAGAATTAATATAGAATTGATTTGGAGAAGAGAGAAAACTCAAGCAAGCTCTGAAGTGTTAAGTCTAGACAGCAAGATCTTGGCCACTGGGATAAAAAAGTTAGCCAGGAGGAGGAGATCTGGAGAGGGACCTGGATTTAATTTTAAGCACAGGAAGATAATGAAACACAAGCTCATGAGGGACACCTGGGTGGCTCAGTGGTTGAACATCTGCCTTCGGCTCAGGTCATGATCCCGGGGTCCTGGGATCAAGTCCTACATCAGGCTCCCTGCAGGGAGTCTGCTTGTCCCTCTGCCTATGTCTCTGCTTCTCTCTGTGTGTCCCTCATGAATAAATAAATAAAATCTTAAAAGAAAAGAAAAAGAATTGCAGAGAGAAGTGAAAGAAATAAGCTTAATAGTAAGGAAGAAACCATTAAAGAATGACTATGATTAGCAACTCTCCACTTCCCCCTGGCAACCACGGGTATAAATTTCAATTATGCAAGATGAGTAATTCCTAGAGATCTGCTGTACAATCGTGTGCCTAGAGCCAACAATATTGTATTTACACTTAGAAATCTTTTAAGAGAGTAAATCTCGGGTGGCCCTGGTGGCTCAGCGGCTTAGTGCCGCCTGCAGCCTGAGGTGTGATCCTGGAGACATGGGATCGAGTCCCATGTCGAGCTCCCTGCAGGGAGCCTGCTTCTCCCTCTGCCTGTGTCTCTGCCTCTCTTTCTCTCTGTGTCTTTTATTTATGAATAAATAAATAAAATCTTTAAAAAAAAATTAAGAGAGTAAATCTCGTAGCAAGTGTGATTATCACCAAAAGGTTTTTAAAAGATATATTCCAATAAAATCAAAGACAAAAATCAGATGGCAAAGGAAAACCAAATTATCTCATCAGGACAGTAATAAATAAATAAATAAATAAATAAATAAATAAATAAATAAATAAATAAATAAATAAATAAATGAAAATGGTTGAAAGAAGACTGTCAGAGACGTCAAAAACAAATGAACAGAGAAAGAACCACTGAAAGGCCACCGACAGTTAACATGCCACAGGTGAACTTTGGGAAAGTAGTTTCATTAAGTGAAGCAGATGGAAGTCAGTTGGGGAGGAGGGTTCCACCTCTTTTAGAGCACTTTTCCTCATGGCTGATCATTCATCTCCTTCAGATCTTCAAATGCCATCTTCTTAGTGAGACCTTCCTTAAGACCCTTATTAAAACAACACTCCCAGCATTCCTCATACTGTTTGCACTGCACCATTTAACACCATATATGTTACTTATTTAAATCTATCAGGATGCCTGGGTAGCCCGGTGGTTGACTATCTGCCTTTGGATCAGGGCATGATCCTGGGGTCCTGGGATCGAGGACCTGCCTTCTTTTTTTTTTTTTTTAAGATTTTTTATTTATTTATTCATAGAGACACAGAGAGAGAATGAGAGTCAGAGACACAGGCAGAGGTAGAAGCAGGCTCCATGCAGAGAGCCTGACGTGGGATTCGATCCAGGGTCTCCAGGATCACGCCCTGGGCTGTAGGCGGCACTAAATCGCTGCACCACCGGGGCTGCCCCGAGGACCTGCCTTCTCTCTCTGCTTATGTCTCTGCGCCTCTCCCTGTGTCTCTCATAAATAAATAAAATATTTATAAATAAATAAATAAATAAATCTATCTATCATCTCTATCTATCTATCTATCTATCATCATCATCATCTGTCTCAGCCCATATAGACTGCATGAGAGCAGGGATTTACATCTAGTATTTGTAGCTCCAGTGCTGAGATCAGGGCCTATACAGAAGATGTCCTCAAAATCAAGCCAAGAGGAAGGCATGTTAACTGAGTTACATGAAAGGTCAGATAAGAAGAAGCCAGAGAACTGACAATAGGATCTTGGAATATGACCTTAGCAAGGGCAGTTTCAAAAGAGCAGTGTGAAAACTATGTCCTGGAGCCAGTAAAAGTGTTAACGGGTGGTGAAGAAGTAATGCTATGTTGTATAAAGTCCTCCTAAGGAGGTTTGCTATATGGAGAACAAGAGAGATGGCTTTGTTTTTGTTTTGTTGTGAGATAAGAGATGTTATATAATATTGCTATAAGGATGAGAGTGTTCACATAGAAAGGGAAAAAGTTACTAATGCAAAATAAGAGGAATAGTTAGTAAAGCTGTACTCTTGAGAAGTCAGGGGTGGTGGATTCTCGTGCATGCTTTGGAGATGGTCCTGAATAGAAGTAGAGACAATTACCCCATTGGGAAAGCAAGGCCTAGCACAAGTGCAAGTTGACTCAAGATGAGATCATTTTCTTCTAATTCCTTTCTTAATGCAAGGAGAATTGAATCTACTGAAGATCTAAGAAAAGAAGACATGATACAGTTGTCTTGAGCATGAGACAATAAATGGACCGGTGGGATGTGAATCTCTAGGTAATACCAAGTGCCTGTGGAAATTGTATAGTACGGAATTCCAAGTGAGAACATTCAGAGATACAACTGTGGATTCTCTCCCAGCCATGTTCAGTTGTGAGGGTACAACTGTAAAGTAGATAAAAGGTTAGTTTAACCACTATGACTGGTGATATTTTCTTTTTTTTTTTTTAAGATTTTATTTATCTATTCATGAGAGACACAAAGAGAGAGAGAGGCAGAGACACAGGCAGAGGGAGAAGCAGGCTCCATGCAGGGAGCCTGATGTGGGACTCGATCCCGGGACTCCAGGATCACGCCCTGGGCTGCAGGCGGCGCTAAACCACTGAGCCACTGGGATGCCGGATATTTTCTACCAAACAATAACATAGTAACATATATAGTAGTAACCCAAATAAACATCAGATCTTCAAGTGGCCTAGTCTTACGATTTGACATTTTAACACACGTGTACATAAAATCTAACAATCAAAAGGAATTATTTACTCATAATTCTCAAAGAACATTTGAGGAGAGCTAATTCAAAACACACAAACATCATTTTTCCTTATCCTGTTCCCTCTCTCCCGCAGGGATACCCTTGAAACTTTTGACATCTTCCGACTCTCCCAATCAAAATCTCTGTGGTATGGGGTTGGCACAGGCTCTGCTCTTTCCTCCCTCATTACCTTCCTTTGTTACCTTTATTCTTTTCAATTTCTCTGGAGCAAATCATAAGCCTTTCCAATACAAACAGCTTATCTTTTCTTCTCCTTTACTTCCTTCCTAATTACTCTGATCTGCAAAATAAATGGAGGGGTTGGTGGGAGGGATGCTAGAAAGTGGGAAATGCCAAACAAGCCAGTCCAAAGTCTTCCACAGCAAGTAGGAACAGGAAGCGATGATGAATATTGATGCATTCATCCCTGTTACATAGCTGTAGTTTTGTCATTCTTATTCAAAACAAACAAACAAACAAACGAACAAACAATATTTTGACCTACTGACTCCATCTCTGGAATACGTAATATTCAGAACCAATAATGTAATCTCGATTCATCATTCTATTAGAACCTGTACTCTGACCCTCTGTTGAAAGGAACAAATGAATAACACAACAAAAACCTGGATTTCAGAATGAATACTTTATGATCAAAATTCAAGTTTTAGCTTTTATGTTCGTTCGTGCAAACTATGTATGTTTTATAAGTGGCAAAACATATCCCCCAAAACGTGTTATTTTCATAAGAAAAGTAATAGATCACTTTTCTTTATTAAGTTACATTTCTCAGCAAATATATATCGTATTTTCTTTAGTACTTTCATATCGTTTCACTCAGGATTTCTCCTCAAGCATCTTGGGAGTATTTTCTACACTAAGGTCCTGAAGAGGCCTCTTAAGTCCAAGAACTCTACTGCCGTCTCTGTCTTCTGTTCACCTGTCCCCAGAGACTTTGTTTCTTTGTCTTCAGAGGCTGACATGACATGCACTTCTGTGGAGGCCCTGCCTTCCTCCTTTTTGCTCAAGATTGACTGTAGAGGAGGGTCAGCCAGCTGGCCCAACTCTCCATAACTCTGCAGTTTCCATAACTCTGCTGTTTCCCAAGCAAGGTCCTTCAACTTTTAAAATTTTGTCATATACTGTGAAGAATAGATAACAAATTTTTAATAAATACATACAGTATATTTATTCCCTATTGCTGCTGCAACAAATGACCACAAACTTGGTGGCTTAAAATAACACAGATGTAGTATCTTACAGTTCTGAAGGCTAGCTGTGTGAAATGGGTCTCACTAGGCTAAAAATCAAGGTATTAGCAGAGCTCGGCTCTCTCTGAAGGCTCTAGAAAAGAATCCATGCCTTGCCTTTTGCAACAAGAGTCTGCCTGGAGTCCTGTCTCATGGCCCCCTTCCGTCTTCAAAACCAGCTATTGCCAGTCTAGTCTTTTTCATATGCCTCACTCTGCCTCTCTCTCACACACATAAGGACTCTAGTGATAACCTCAGGCCCAGCCAGAAAATCCAGAATAATCTTTCCATCTCTGGTTCTGCCAATTAGCAACATTTGCATCTACAATTTCAACTGCACTTTGCTATGTAACGTAACATATGGCAGGTTTGGGAGATGAGGTCAGGGGTATCTTGGAGGTACGAGGATGATACATTACTCTGTCTACCACAGATACAAACACTATAAATTTAAGAAATGATTTTAACTTCTCAGATTCCTTGAGTTCTTGATTCCCTTGATAATATAGTAAGTAACTGGAAGTTGCAGGAGACTTCTATTCTCTTCCATTGTTATAGAAGGTGGAGCTTGTCACGGTGTACCATTCATGAAGAGCCCAAATGGACTCCCCTCTTCCATGATCATTTATCCTCCTTAAATATAAAAGTAAAGGCGGAATAAATCCGTAATAAAAAGAGCCTCCTTGTTTCAAGTTGCATATGCATATATTTGAAGACCTCCATAGTAAAGGACACCAAATTCTCCCAAGAATGGTCCATTCTGGGCATTTCCTCCAAGTTTTACTATTTACATTGAAAAATATTTACCCAAATACCAGTAATACCTATAAGTTAATTTAAAAGACTTCCATCAGAAGCAGAAATCTTACATTTTACCTGAGAATTTCTAAGTTTTCTGGTCTTACATTTTCAATTTTTTTTTTTTTTTATTTATGATAGTCGCACAGAGAGAGAGAGAGAAGCAGAGACATAGGCAGAGGGAGAAGCAGGCTCCATGCACCGGGAGCCCGACGTGGGACTCGAACCTGGGTCTCCAGGATCGCGCCCTGGGCCAAAGGCAGGCGCCAAACCGCTGCGCCACCCAGGGATCCCTGGTCTTACATTTTCAAATATGCCATTGGTTTTTATTCCCCCCTGCAAGTCCACACTTCATCATCTATTCTTCTATTTGTGGAACCTTAAGTGACAATGACAGCTAAAACTTGTCTCTCCTTAAAAGATTCAAGATAGGAAACTTGTTGGATAGGGAAGGCCTGACATGAGAGGCTCTGTGTTAAAGCTGTCCTTTGAAAAGCACTCCTTAGAAATGGCATTGAAATTATCCATTGCAAAGAATGGAGTAAAGCCAAAGGTGCTCACAGAAAGGCTAAGGCATTCCTGGCTGAATGCCCTCAAATGAGTATCAATAGGTCACAAGCTGCTGCAATATCACTTCAAATGCAAACAAATAACCCAGAACTCACTAACTCAAAATGGTTAGATTTCAGCTATTAGTTCTGAATCTGGGTAATGTTAACTCTGAATCAAGTTGATCTTCCTGTAGTATGGTGTGCTGGTTCTTTCACTAAACTTAATATCTTTTTTTTTTTTAATTTTTATTTATTTATGATAGTCACACAGAGAGAGAGAGAGAGAGGCAGAGACACAGGCAGAGGGAGAAGCAGGCTCCATGCACCGGGAGCCCGACGTGGGACTCGATCCCGGGTCTCCAGGATCGCGCCCTGGGCCAAAGGCAGGCGATAAACCGCTGCACCACCCAGGGATCCCTAAACTTAATATCTGATTCCTGCCTCTGAAGTCCCCCTCCAGAGTTTTTCTCTTTCCAGTTCTCAATTCTAGTTGAGGATAAATGTCAAAATTATTTTAACTGAATTAGCATAAAAGCACACCTTGCTACCTCCGCAGTATATTTATGGAGGTAACTGGTAGGGATGTGAATACCTCCTTCCCCTTATAGGTATTCCACTTCTGCTCACCCAGATTTCAGGCTGAAAAACCCTTGTCTCAGGAGGAATCATGACTTTAAGTAACTTGAAGTTCACATGCTGCCAAAAAACCAACAAGGAAACTCAAGATGATTTCTCTGACCAAATTCAAAGTGTTATTTTAAAAAGTTCACAGAATGACTGTTTTGACAACTATGCAATTTTAAGAGAAACAGAAAGTAGTAGGTTTTTACAAAACCCATGTTTAGGGGCAAAGTGAAGCAGTAAGTTCAGAGAAAGAGAAATCTCATGACATGAAAAGGTAGGACATCAGAGCTCAGTTTCAGTAATTCATTGGGATAAACTGGGCTAAAGGATGCTAAGCCGCTGGTCAAGAGAGCAGAAGCTCACCTGTTTCGATGAATGTCTACCTCCCTGAGCAACCACAAGCAGAAGTCAGAGAAGAATATAATACTATGAAAGAAGCAAGAAATTATTTAAAAAGTCATAATGACTTAAGCATTGGGTTGAAAATGTATAATATCAAAGTAGCTCTTGGCTCTAGAATGTTCTAAGAATCCCTAATGTCTGATTTCTGAGCTTTCCTTGTGACTCTGCCATGGATACCACTTGAAACCAATTCCACTTCTGAACAAATAGCCAAAATCCCAGATTGGAGGGAGTGCAAAAGTCAGTTGCACTGTCCCTCTCACCACCACTACCACATCTACCAGCAATACCATACTCTCTGAGGCTTGTCTATCTGAAACCACTCTGGAAGAAGTTCAGCCCACTTCAGGGCAGTTCTACTAGACTGTTCCATTTTTAAAGTTACCTGAAACCAGCCTCCAAATAGTAGGTAGGCCCAGTTCTGTTCTCCAATGCCACTGAAAATAAATTTATTCACTCTCCCACCTAAATATCAATTTAAAGATAGCTAGGTTTGCCATCACTCTTCATTCCTGTAAGGCAAACATCTCAATCCCTCAGCATAGTGAAAAGCATGACCTACCTTTACTCTGAATCCCTCCCTTACATCAATACCCACCCCCCCAACACCCACCCTACCCCAACACCCCCACCCCACCCCAAGCAAAAAGCCAAAACAACTGATTCTTCAGAGGTGGCCTCATTATCCCTGGATAAAAGGTGACTGTTACCTCCTGAGTTTGGGATTTTGTATCTAGATGAAACCAGTCTACAACTAAATCAATGCATCCAAACCAACCATTTTGGCCAGTACACCAAGTTAAATCATATTGTGCTTGCAATCAACTAAAACCACTAAATCATTTTCACAGTGTTGCTGATAAACCACACATCTCCTTCATCCTGTCCTCCTGGAGTCTGCAGTTTATTTGAAGGGCACAATTATAGATCTTTACTTATAGAACTGTTTAGAGATACTTTTGATTTTTGATTAAAAAATAATTGAGTATCCAGTATCTGCATTTTAATAAATTCCAAAATATCTTTATCTTACCTCCTCAATCCTTACATTTGAAATTGTTTCCACAAAGTAAATTAAGATGAAAATATTAACTTGTTTTGGTAAATGTATTTAAAATGCTAAAATTAATAAGAAAAATTGGCTTGATAAATCTTACCAGTGTCTACTACTATAAGACATTGTAACTCTGTTAAATTTCATCTTGTTACTTAAAAAAATAATTATTTTAATTATTGAAGACCTTTGTGTATCCTGATTCAGATATACAAAACATTAGTCTTCACTTTCAGTTGTGTATCCAACTGATAAATATCTCCATTAATGGCTAATTTTAACATGCTAAGAAAAATAATGACCAGATTGAAGAAACTGACAGCCCTAAGGCACACTTTTAACAACAAGGAAATATCACAGCTTCAATCATCACAATCTCAGTACAGTCTTTCCATGAGTCAGGGGCCCCTCTAGCTTGGGACTATCATTTGGCTCAAATGTACATATCCATATTAATTCAGATGTAGAGTGCTTTAATCCAGACACAAAACACAAAACCCAAGAGGCTCTTTAAAACATAACAAAGAAAATGAAATGCTTTAGGCCAATGAAACTGTATTTATCAGAACTCTGCTGCAAGTTCCAAAAAGAAAATATTACTAATAACAATGACTACTAATAATGAACTGGTCAAGGCAAAAAATAAACAGTTTTGGCCCAGGTCACTGAAAAGTCTCAGGCAGTGGCAGCAGGACGCTGACCTCACAGCGTGCTGTAAGGGGCCTCGCTGTCTATCTCTCAGCTTTGCTCTCCTCCTGTTGACTGCGCAAGGTAGCAAGAAGGCTGCCAGCAGCTATTACCCTATGCTTTCTCAGAGTCAATTCTTGAATGGTAGCACCAGCCCAAGATCTAGGAATAAATAAATGAACCAATACTGGGACTAAATGACACACACTGGCCAGGGCAAGTCACATGCTCCTGTCTAGACCCTGCAGACAAGCCCTTTTTGAACATTGTGAGGAAAGCAGCGGGAATTTGAACTACTGTCGGCAGAGGAAGGGGCAATAGTTGCTAATGGGCTCAAACTTAAACTGGCCACTGCATAAGCCTAATAAATGTCTCATGTTACACTATCCACAGGAGAACATTTGGCCATAGAAAAGAAGGAGGTAGTGCTGCTATGGGTCAGACCAGTAGGCAAACTCACATTTTCAGGTGCAAATAGCCTAGCCACGTCTCCCAGATTTGTAAAATATGCAACCACATTTTCCATTTCCAGTGTGAGATTCATTCTTACTTGGGGCCAAACTGGCATTGTATGCTTCTAAATAATTTATTTTGCTGACATGAAGTTAAAAACCAGTCATGTCTGCCTTGCAAAGTGCCTCTGAGATCAAAGATTTAGTTCAGGATTCATGCAGCTGACTTCCTTACATATTTAAAAAATTTAGGGTAAATTTAATCTTACTCCATGCCTGATTTATTTATTAAATTTCTACTGCCTAAGAGTAAGAACTTTAATGTTTTTCGTGTGCAAGAGAGCATGTAGTTTCTACATTCCTCTCTTCTGCTGTCTCCTCTAAAGGAAATGCCCTCACTTTTACCCTGCTTTTGCATTCACATCCTTTATATACAACAATCTAAAATCTTTCCATAGCAATTTAAAATCTGAAAAAAATCTAATAAAAAAAACCCTCATATCCTAAAATTAAACCTAATTGATACCAAAAATTTTTAAGGAAACTACAACTTTAAAGGACCCTTGACAGCTGGTTCTGTGACTGGATTTCTTGAGATGGCATATCTGTTTCTCTGAGAGTTTCCTTTTCAAGGAGCTTGAGAAGCTATTATTAACACATAGAAAGAATCTATAGAGAGGAGATTATGTTGGTCATATCAAATCCAATTCTCTCCTGAAGTGAGGCTAATTTAGCTAGGTGATTTTCTAAATTAAGTTAAAACAATTTGATGTTACAGGGCTGAAACTTACTCAGTTAAAGATCTAGGTAAACAATAGTTCTCTAAATTACCATTTATACATCAGCTCTATCAAGGTGACCCAATATATTCCAGCTATCTGAAAATCACCTTAAATTGCATACAATTCTATTGCTAAGTTTTCAATCTCAAACAAGGGCAGAAATTTCCCAAGCTGTAACTCAGGTTCACCAGTGGGTAGTCCTCATTTCTACAGTGTTAGTATGACTATTCTTCCCTTCACTCTCCATGATAGTCCTAGAGTCCCTCCAATAAAAGTCAATCCAAATATGTGGATTTGAAGGATAATAATAACTTTAAAAAGCAAGATTACAGGCAACCCGGGTGTCTCAGCGGTTTAGTGCTGCTTTCAGCCCAGGGTGTGATCCTGGAGACCCGGGATCGAGTCCCACATCGGGCTCCCTGCATGGAGCCTGCTTCTCCCTCTGCCTGTATCGCTGACTCTCTCTCTCTCTCTCTCTGGGTTACTCATGGATAAATAAATCTTTAAAAGAAAAAAAGCAAGATTACAATATACTGATAAAAAGCAAAGTGGGTTAACTGTAGAGCCTACTGAAATACACAAAGAAACTACTACAGAAGACCATATATAAATGCTCAGTGAAATAAAAAAAAATCTGGATACTGCAGGCCAAAGCTGAGAACCCAGAATTGCATTCCTTTATAGCCTAGTAGAAGAAGCAAAAGCAATAATATAAGTCAAAGAATAGGAAAGCTCTTATGTGATATTGTAAAAATAAGACATTCACTAACTGGCCAACATGTCAAATGAAGAGGAAAATCACTACAAGATAAGTTGACCAAGGAAGGTCTGTGGAAAACGATACATTTTCCACTTGGCTACACTTTGATGGGTTTCTTTCAATCTCAGTTTCAACATCACCTCCTCAGAGAGCCTTTCTGACTCCAGATTAAACCAGATTAGCCCCCTTTAAACATTTAAACTCCTAGAGCATCCCATTTTTCTCTTCTGGAACCATTTCACAATTGAGACTCCATAATGAATAGTGTAAATTTTTTTTTATATCTGATTATATATTATAAGCTCAATGACTACAAGAGAGCATGTCCATGTTCCCAGCACCTAAGAGTATCAATAAATAATCCAATAAGTAATTTTTGAGTGAATAACTGAATGAACCATCTGACTCTCTCATTCCCTAGATTTTGACTCTAAAATAAGATCCTAAAGCACATTACTATTTAGATGACTAGGTAAGGCTGTATTTCTGATACATCTGTCATTAAGCAGATCTCTTATCTCTCTTCAACTTGAACCCTAGCAATGTCGACAATTTTGATAACCCTCAGTACCTTAGAGAAAAGTGAACATTGTAAGCATGATGATGTCCATATGATTCTGGGAGGAAAAAAAAAAAAACTAAGGATTGGGAATTAGTAGGAGCTTTAAGAATAGATGCTTATTTGCAGGCTTTATTGTGCACATGTTTGGGACTGATGAGATTAATCTATAAGGAAAGTGATGTTCAGTTAATGTACAAAGATGGTAAAGTGGCTCTGGGGGTCATTTCTCTTTCCATCATGGTGCTCCATTTAATCCTGACCTATGTGAACCCTTACTAATGACTATCATACATTTGTACTTAAGTGGTCTCATAATGAAATAACTGTAGAAATAATCTCTACATGTATGAGAAAAGCTTAAATATAAGGATACACAATTCTTTCTTACCGTTTCTCTGCTTGAGTCTCTTATTACTTGGGTAGTAAACACTGTAGCCTAATATGAAAAGAAATTCCCCAGGCTGAAAATAGTAGTTCTTTAAAATAGCTTAATGTGTTCTTCAAAACCAGTAATCGGATTAAGCTGCAGTGTCTTCAAAGGAGTCAGCCAGCCTTGAAGCTCAATAAAGAAGTTTGTCTTTCCAGCAAAATTAATCTAAGAGTAAATTTTCATTTCTACAGAGGGGCCCGCAGCTGTCTATTCCTTTGCCTTCACAGTACAAGTTAAAAACTATAAATGAAAAACCTGAACCATGTTTATCTTACTACTTTTCCCCTCTACAAACTTCTCTTTTATTTTAATATTCTGCCATTTTTTTATTGGATCAATAACAAGCCTCTTGTCATGTTACCAACACAATATTACATTTTTATTTGTTTCTTTACCTTGAGCTTTAGTTTTTTTCCCCTGAGGATGTATAATATTAGCCAAATGATGTGTGACTTATCTAAAGTTATTTGGCTAAAGTTATAAGTTACCATAAACATTTGCTTTGGGAGAATCCATATAAAACTCTAAGTGGTTTATGAATTTTTTATTCCCACTAATAGCAAATCTCAGATACACACAAGGGAGAAGGTAACCCGCCACCTTAATGTTCTTCAAGAGTATCTCTAGAGATGCAAACGTCATAGGCTGTCTAAGGTCAAAAGTGAAATGGGTTCAAGGTCTTCACATTTGATTCTAGACAATTGGTCAAGACAACAAAAGAATGGTATCTCTTTGTTACCACACTCAACCTAAAATATATGAAGAATTTTATGTTCTTTGAGAACTTCTTTAGAAGTGTGGGGAAATCATACATTTGACATAGTAATTCACAAAGAGTAAAAATATTAAAGTGGATTTGGGTCTCCTAGATGATTTACTGACTTACTCAGATGAAAAAAACCCTCCAAAGATTAGTCCTCTGCCACTGAACAAGCCTGTACTTAAATCATCTCAGATATTTCTAGGAAAGGAGACTCAATAACTTACACTAACAAGAAAACAATACTCATACAAAACAAAGTCTTCTGCCCAGACTAAGTCTCTCAGTGCATTTATATTTTCCTATTGAAACAGAAGTTACAGTGCATTACTCAAATTCAAATGCATGAAAAATCTCATTAAAACAATTAACTTGACAAAGAATCATCTAAATCCCGAAGTTATTTCCACATCATGACCCAGTGAAATATGATTAGTTGCTGCAATTTCCATGAGTTCATTATAAATGCTATTTTTTTCTTGGTCCCTTTTTATTTACAATGTATTGGATATTATAAAAAAAAAAAAATCTTGGGGCACCTGAGTGGCTCGGTGGTTGAGTATCTGCCTTTGGCTCAGGTCGTGATCCCAGAGTCCTGGGATCGAGTAGGGCATCAGGCTCTTTGCAAGGAGCCTGCTTCTCCCTCTGCCTATGTCTCTACCTCTGTCTCTTTGTCTCTCATGAATAAATAAATAAAATATTTAAAATTTATTTTAAATAAATAAAAATAAAAATAAAAAAATCTTGATGATGAGTCACCTGCATTGTAATGGCAGAGAAGAGCTGATTTATGACTTAGGTTGAAATTTCACAATTCCTTTTTTCTGACCACTGAAGAGCAATGATTATGTTGGTGACCAGCCTATCTGAATTATGTGAATTCAAAAATCTGCCAAAACTATGAAACCATCTTCCCTAATAAAATACCATTCTGAAGCTCTGGTATTAACAGCAAAGAATGAATCTTATGGGAAGTTAGAATAACGATGGTCTCCTTTTGGATTCATGCTACATTTTTTTCCCCTCTAGTTTATTCACTGCAGAACTAGTTAGACTTTAGCTGTGTTTTCTTCCCATACCTACTGACCCGGAATGAATTTTATATATACAATGAATTCTAATAGTATTTCTTGACAAAAAAAAAATAGATGTTACTATACAGAGTTCACCATATTACAATTATCAGTCATATTTTTATTTTAAAAAACACTGTACAGAGCACATTAATCAGCAAACTACTTAAATTGAGCCTGGTGGGGGGACTGTGTCAAGGAGAAACAATAATAATGAGATGAAACAAGACAGGAGAGAAACAGAGAATGTTTTGTGGTATCTCTCTGCCTTAAGTAATTCAATAACATATTTCCTAAAAGCTAACCATCCTGTGCATGCTTCATCACCAGGTAGACTGATTCTCCGTAGGGACCATGATGCCTGCTACAATTAGGGAGGTCATGAGTCTTCCCTTGGCTACTTCCCCTCCTCTGACCATGGAGATGCCAGCACTGAGAAGTGACTCAATGGTGGGAGCCTCTCCATTACCTCAACAGGTAGATTTTCCTCAAGTCTTTTCCATATCCAACCAGTGAATATGGGAGTCTTTACCGTAAGTACTGCCTATTTGCATCTGCCCAATGCTCCTAACACAGCATAATCTGAATAGAAATAAATGTGGAAGTTATTTCTTTGTTCCTTTCTCCAACATCAAGAGAATGCCATGCATATGATCAGCCTTTCTTCAACATCCCTCACAAGAATTATGAGATAACTGGATGGGGCAAAACAACAGTGAATACCATCATTTGTGTTGAAGATTTCCTCTCTCTACTCACTGAATCCTCACTGTACAAAATCATCTTTGCTTTTTTTTCACAACGGTGATTTTGAAGGTGAGGGTAAGAACTTTCATGAGCAATTTTAGTGATTATTCAAATAATGCAGACATCATCAAGGGTAAATTCATTTCATCTGAGCTTAATATTAAGAATCACACTTAAAGCCACTTTGATCACTAGGGTAGATAGTAAAGAAGAAAGTCTGAGATAACATCTTACTTCTGGACCAGTGGATCTCAACTCTAGCAGAATGTTAAAATCATCCGAAGAGCTTTTTAAAATGTAGGTGTTCAAGTCTCATCACAGGCTAAGTATAATCAGAAACTCTTGGATAGTTGCCTCTTAAAGGTATCAGTCTCAGTCATGATTGTAACACAAGCCAAGGTTGAGAACCCCTGGTCTACAGCTATCACCAGTACCACACCAGATTTTGCTACAATGCTGACATGTTTTTCAGACCAGCATAGCAGCAATGCTGGAATGGTCACTGCAGAACAGTTTCATCAATTACGCTGCAGCAACCAACAATTCTTCAAATCTCAGTGGTTGCAAGTAGCAAGCTATGTGGTTTAAAATGCATGTCTTTTAAAATACAGACTTAAAAAAATAAATAAATAAAATACAGACTTATAATTTTTTTTTAATGAGGAGAGTTTGCTCGCTTTTATTTTTTTTTTAAAGATTTTATTTGTTTATTTGAGAGCAAGAGTGAGTGAGCAAGAGAGAGCACAGACGCTGGGGGAGGGGTAGAGGGAGAGGAAAAAGCAGACTCCCCTCTGAGCAAGGAGCCAGATGTGTGAGGCTGATCCCAGGACCCTGGGATCATGACCTGGGCCAAAGGCAGATGCTTAACTGACTGAGCCTCATATCATTCTTACCAAGGGAATCAGGCTGAAGAGGACCCCTGTATTTATTCATACACAAAGCTAAAGCAGGAAAGCAATGAATGTAGAGAATCCCACAGTCATTCTTCCTGCTTTCCTCTGGCTGAGACTTGCACTTGTTGAGAAGGTAAGTCTCAGTACCATTCAGTTCCCGAAAGGACAAGGCTGCATGACTATACCAGGTGACAGAAGGGGAGGAGGGAAGATCCATAAATCTTTGGTGAACATTGCTGGCGATAACTCCAGTAGCCTACCAGCTTACTTCAGCCTTCCATAAGGCCTTTAAACTAAGAAAACCTAAGGTTTAGAAACCCCCTTAGAAATGCAAATCTCACAACCAGACATGCAGCCACAGACATTGCACCTTATGAAGGAATGAGGTACAAAAATTAGTGCATAAGGTAGAAGTCATGTCTAGTAAAAAGCAACTTGGAAAATGAATTTGAAATCTCTCATGTTGACACGTTACTGACATAGGTGCTCTCAGTAAGTCCAATAAAGCTAGCTTTTCCTCTGTGTTCAGAATAGATATCCATTTCTTCAGTTGAGCAACAAATGAAATAGTTGGTTCTCGTTCTGGGGCCATGTTAAACAGAAATGCATTATCTTTCAACACAAAAGTATCACCCAGAGAGGCAAAACGCTGGAGGCCAATGAGCGGAGAGCAGAATCAAATTTCCTATCTTGGGTTTAGTCCAGGATATATGACCCCTGAAGAGAAGAGAGGGAAGGATATGATATATTGCTTAGGTTGCTATTCTCTCTATAAACACTGTCATCACTAAGACTGTATGGTTGAACTGGTATAAACTAAATTCACACCTGATGCAACTTCCCTGTGTTTCTACAACACATTAGAAGATGTGCTCCTTACTCTTTTCTGCCAAAATTGTATTCAATTAATACTACAGTTCTGTAGTATGAGGTAATTGTGCAAAGTTAAATTATTTAAATAAGAGAGTATTATCAAATTTTAAAATATTTGAAGTATCAGTAATAATGTGAATCATCCAAACTTTTTTGAATTATCAAAACTGAATAGTTTTTAAGCCTGAGACTCTCTGAATTGTAACGTATACCTTTATTACTACTACACAGTAACAATATCCAAGATTTTCTAGGAGCAGTCTTGAAGTCTCCAAGTTTTCTCCTTGTCTACTTCTACAAGTCAAGAATTTCTCTCACATAAAAGACCTTCTTCCTAGGGAAATGACAAAGGCCAAGACAGAAGGAAGAGAGAGATGAATCAACATAATCTTCAAATTGGATCATCTCTGATCAGGGTGGGTGGTTAACATAAATTCTTAGATTTAAACTATCTCTTCTTGACGGATCTTAGCTATAATAGAATATCTTAAACCAAAACTCGACACTAATTGGTATTTGATGCATTTTTCATTGTTCGAAAAGGTAGCATTGTGTATGAAAGTATTGCAACAAATTTGGAAAATCATTTGTAATGTGATTCCTTTATCTGTGTGTTTGAAGAATAAAAAAAAGGCAAAACAAATACCTAATAATCATAGATTGTATACTATGTTACAAATATCTCAATCAAATATTTCTATCTGCCCATGTTTGTGTCATTTCTCACCTCTTCCTTTTCACCTTTCAATGCGGAAATGACTGAAAACATAATACATAGAAAATGACAAAGCTTCCAATACTTTCCCTGGTAGAAGAAAGACCTTCTCTTAGCTGCATGCAATTACAAACATTAAGATAATATCAAAAAGAACCTATGTGAGGATTAGTTTTGCAGACCCAAGGATTTTCCTGGCAAGGATGGTAGTGAGACATGTGAGTATATACTGCTCTTTTTACACAAAAACAAAAGCTCTGTGTTACCACTGGGCACTCGAGGATGAGATGGTGGCAGTGGCAGTGGGGAGAGGCAGTTGAAGAGGATACTAAAGAGTCTAAACTCTCTGGCCTAGGGATCCAGTTTTATAATGCTGCCCTTTTACAAGATGGCTCAACAGAGGTTGGGGTAATATTTGTGTCTGTGAAACAAAGTGGTCAAAAGTGAGATGGTGACATGTATATACAAGACAATCATAAGTGTTACAATAGAGAGACAATATGCACATAATGGTTCAGAGAAGAGGAAGGTCATTGCCATTGGTCAGAGAGATAAGAAGGCTCTGTGGAAGAAACAGATAAACCAGGGCTCAGGGAATAACATGTGATTGGGGTGTGTATTCCCCATTCATAGAGAAAGGAAAGGCCCAACTTGCCAGGAATTATATTATAAAATCACAGGGCATTTGGGGATAACGCTATAAGGGCCAGTATGGCAGATGGAATTAAATGGAGCTATTACCTATAGTTAATAGGGGAAAAAAGTTAAAAAGCTCAGTAGCATGATAACATATTAGCATCTGTGTTTGGAGAAAATTAATCTAGTATCTTCTACTCTAGAACTGATTAGGAAAGAGCATATCAAGAGAGTGCAGAACAATCTGGCAGCTGCTGCTAAAGTGGCGGCAACAGAAATGCAAAGGTAATTTCAAGAAATTCTCAACAAAACTTGATTAACTGGACTTGGGATGTGAACAAGGGAACTAAGTCAAGGCCAGCTACAGAAATGCAGGCCCAGGTAACCAGACAAATGATGCAGCCAACAAAAGGGATGAGAAATGTGTTTTTACTGAAACCGGCTTGAAAGGGAGATACTTAGGAATGATGCCATGGAATCTTGTTTTGCATGGCCAGCTGGGCTAGTGGCCAACAGGAACTCAACAAATAGCAAGGGAGTTATATAAGATCCTTTCTATTACTATTGTCAAGTCACATATACGTATCTTGATTTCTAAGGCAGTGTGGGTTGTATTATTTCCCTTTTTTCCCTATTAATTCTCTAGTGATGAGAATCTGCAAAAGAACAAATATTCTATTTTGGCAGTCACCTCTGTAAGGCCACACAAACTCAGATTGGTTTATTCATCAAATTACTCTATTACAGACATGGACACAATGGGGGCCTCATCAATTTGGGTCCTCATCTTATTTTTCTTTTCAAAAGCTTTGTCCACACCTTGCAGCATCAAATAACAACCTTCCCTGTGATGCACTATGCTACAAAAAAGGAAAAATGTGTCTCAATACAAAGTCTAATCTTTGCTACAACAAAAGCAAAGAACATTATATTATCTAAAGAAAAAGAACATTTATTTCAGATCCTATGTACCAAAGTGCCTGAATAAAAGCCAAACACATGAAAAATTGTGTGTGTGTGTATGTGTGTGTGTATGGAATAAGTAAAAAAATATTGTTTTTGAGGAGAAATAGAATGGGGTCAGTATTAAAGTTTCAGTGTTTGAAATGAAGGAAAACAAAAAAACTCTGCTTGCCTTTTCCTACTACACTATAAGCTCAAATTGAATTATATTTTTCTTGCTCCTTCAGTTTCTTAGTCTCTGGGTTCTGCATCTTTCCTTTCCTTCTCTCTTCCTGCCTTAGCATTTTCTGTCATTCAGTAACCCAGGCTTATTTTCCTTCCTTTTAAGCCCAACTCCTCAAAATCTCACATTCTACTCCTTAGAGGGATGGGCACCTCAGTCTCTCCAAGCCTTATTTCTCTGGGTGTGATCCACAAACCACCCACATCAGCATCCCCTTTAGTGTAGGTAAAAATGCAGTATCCAGGACCCCTCGGTGGCTCAGCAGTAGAGCATCTGCCTTTGGCTTATGGCGTGATCCTGGGGTCCAGAGATCGAGTCCCACATCAGGCTCCCTATGAGGAGTCTGCTTCTCCATATGCCTGTGTCTCTGCCTCTTTCTGTGTGTCTCTTGTGAATAAATAAATAAAATCTTTAAAAAATAAAATAAAATAAAAATGCAACGTCCAAAGCACAGCCTGGACTTCTTACCCCTTCCTGTACTTGTTACTCTTTTGTGGACTTCCTCCATCTCTCAAAGTACTTTTTTTATTTTTTCTTTATCCTAATTCAAATTGTATAAAAATTGGATAAAAGTAAAGTATGTCTTGATACAAACCCTGACATGTAGGATGCAGCGACCTGAGGACAAATGCTCAACTATGGCAAGTATTTTATTGACTCAATCATGAAATTAAGCAACTGGTCTACTCAGCTACATATTTAATAGTTAAAATCAAGATTTATTTAACTGCAAGTGAGATCATAGCTTTGTCTGAGCAAAAAGTATCTACCAGAGGCCAAAGAAGCAGACCTTTTTAATTATAAGAAAGTGAAGATGACTTACAATCCAATCTGGGCAACTGTGTCAAGCAGGTAAGTGAGTAGAGATGACGGTTAATATCAATACCCAAAGAACCACTAGATAGTCTGTAAGACACATGTAGATCAAGCATCCTATACTTAATTTGGGAAAATAATGCCAACATATGAGCAATTAAAGTAAGATTTTAGTTTAAAGCAGGATTTGACAAAAGACTGAATAAAATATGCCTGCCAGTTCGAGAAATGTAGGCTCAGAGACACTGAGACATCAGCAAAGGTTTACAGAGGAGATGAGATTTGAACTAGGATTAAGAGTGTCTGCATAGACAGAACAGGAGAAGGACAGGTTTAGCAAAGTGAGGGAAGCAGATGATGGGACAAGTAGGCAGAGATGGCAAAGCAAAAACTGTGTACCAGACAACCTGAATAAACTGACAGAAATTCCAATCAGAGGAAATGTAGGAGAAAGATTGAAAAATGAGAGAAGAAATAGAAAGTACGTTGCGGGTTGCCTATGGCCAGGGGACCTGGACATTACTAACAGATGTGGAGTTTCTTTCGGGGGATGACATAAAGTTAAAATTAGAATATGGTTGTGAATATACTAAAAACCACTGAACTGAATATTTTAAATGGGTAAGTGTAATGGTATATGAATTCTATCTCAATAAAGCTCTTAAAAAAAGAGGGAAGACAGTTTGACAATCATTGTCACTAAAGGGTCTTCACTTTTATCTCTCATATAATTATTCTGAAATCTAACAAAATTCTCTGCATATACCAAAACAAAAAACAAAACAAAACAAAAAAAACATGACTGCCATTGTCCCTTTCAATCCCCATAGAGTATAGCCCTCCTTCTCTTCTCCCAAGTTCTTATTTACTCCAAGGTAGGACTGACTGACTTAGCATTCATCACAGCTTGGGGAAGAGTAAATGATATTAGTTACATCTGATTTCCTCCTATTAAAGAAAGACACCGAGTTCAAATGTATCTGAAACTCAAGAGACTGCTGTCTTTTGCCCACAGAAATTTTCCCTCATGTTAAAAACACTTGTCCCTAATCTCATCCATTCTGTTGATATGCAAATCGCCTAAAGTAGCTAGTTATTGATAATTTCAGGATTTATTTAATATGTTCCATCTACTTCTATCTCTTACATTTTAAATAGTAAAAATGACACAATAAAAATAGCTTAACTACACTGTTATTATTACTAGCATGTGCTGAACATTTTCTACAGACACTCATTAAATCCTCACCACAATGCCATGATACAGGTTTAATGATGCCCATCATGTAGATGAAAAAGGTAAGACTCAGGAAAGTGTAGTAATTTTCCCCATCACTAGGAGATAGTTTATTTTTTTTTTATTTTTATTTTTTTTTTAGGAGATAGTTTAATCAATGTTCAAGCAGGTCTATCTGACCCAAAGCCTATCAAGAAATGTTCCAAAGGGACAATGAGCAGGGATGTGTGTAAGAACAAACAGCAAGTAAGGTTAAGAAAGAAGGCAGTTTTATACCTGAATCATTCCAAAAAAAGTTTTTGGATGCCTTTAAGTCTAAATATGAACCTCTAATTGCCTTCTGATCCATGAACCTATTCTCATGATCATATTCTGCATCAATACTGCAGTTTTATCGTGAAGTAGGCAAACATCTTTTACATTCATCTTAATTTTTAAAGTTTCTTGAATGCTCTAATGAATTGTAATGATAGTATTGCCTTGTCTATTCACTAAAATTGTGATGTGACTTAGGAATTAAAATCTAAATACAAATGATTCAGCATTTTCATAGAATGAAATGTTAGAAATTTTGAGAGAGGTTAAAAAATAATAATTGAACATGCAGCCAGAAGAAAAGGGAAATTATATCCTAAGATGCTAAAATGACTTAAGTATGTCAAATTTCTTTTTGCCACACTACATTTATTTTCTCAAGTTAATGCTAACCAGTTATCTATTTTTATTAAAAATAAATCATCCCTAGTGCATATACAACTGTTGTCTATCTCCATCTACAGAAGGTGCAGAGATTCCTAGATCTTGCCAGACAAATACAAATTCTGTGGGTTCCACAAAATCATTTGGCAATAATTTGTTTATGCAATGATGAGGCAGTGAAGTTACCCATGTTTAAGTGTAAAACAATGGAAGATATAAATTTAGTTTTACTCAAAATGAGAGAATGTTCCACTGTTCTGAACAATCCATTAACTACTATACCTAAACAAAGTCTTTATAATGTTATGTTTCTCATTTCATGAATTTTTATAGCTAATGTGTTTTCAGCCAAGAATAATGTGGCGATTAGAAGAGAATTCGATAAGAATATGTGGCAATGCAGGAAGTATAGAAGTTAATGAATTCTTCAGTAACTAGAAAACAATTATTGATCACCAATGTTTGGTAAGCTTTAAATCAATGTCTCCTACAAAAAGTTTCTGAGAAAATCAAGAGGAGTTAGATCAAAGGTTTTGAAACCAATAAAATATAGCAGCCTCCCTTATGCATGGTTTCACTTTCCACAATTTCAGTTCCCCAAGGTCAAACTTGGTTCAGAAGCAGATGATTCTTCTTCTGACATCGTCAGAAGGTCAACAGTAGCCTAATGCTATGTCACAGTGCTGTTTGTGTCATTTATCTCACTTCATCTCATTCCATAAGCATTTTATCAACCCATATCATCCTGAGAACAAGATGAATACAGCACACAAGATATTTTGAGAGGCCACATTCACATCATTTTTATTACAGTATATTATTATAATTGTTCTGTTTTATTTATTATTATTGTTACTCTTTTACTGTGCTAATTTATAAATTAGAGTGTATCATAGGCATGTATGTATAAAACATACTGTGTATATATAAATGTGTGTGTATATATATATACATACATATGTATATACACATATACATATATATATATAATGGTTCGATATTATCTGTGGCTTTAGGCATCCACTAGGGGCTTGTAATATATCCCCAGAGGATAAGGGGGAAGACTACTGGAATGATTTTTCTAACTTTGTGTGCTAATTTGTGGATTTTAGACTAATGCCTTTTGCATAAACATGGCTTGTAGGGAAAAGCTACCTGACAAACTGTCTGAATTGCTGAACTGATGTAACTCCAAAGAGGGGGAAATTAATACACTTCTGGCTTGGGAAACTCAGTTAATATCACAATCTAAATAGCTATGGATTTGGAAGATCTATATAGTTTCACACTTTTTCCTTATTTACTTGCCACTTCAGATCACTAGAAGAGATTAGAAATTGGTTAAAATTTTCAATTACATTCACTATCAATTAGGTCAATATGATTCAGCATTAGAATATGAAAAGAGAGGAGACACTTCATTTCTGTGGTAATGCTGAAGGATGGGAGAGACAGAATGCAGAGAGAGAAAGAAAGAATGAGAGAAACAGATTGATTATAGAAATAAGAGTAATGTAATTAAAATCTATCAATAATAAAAAAATCCAGTTGGAGTCTCTTAACTAATCAATAGTTTGCTAAGATGCCAGCAGGCAGTAATTACCTACTGGTGATTACATAGATCTGAGTTTACCTTTTATTTTCTGAGTCAACCTACTTGAGAATGTATTTAAACAAACAACAAAAGAGTCAAATGTTTAACAAAAAAAAAAAAAAAAAAAAAAAAAAAAAAAAATATATATATATATATATATATATATATATATATATATATAAATGGAGAATTAGCTCCTGAATAAAATCTAATACTAAGATATTCCCTGAATAATGGAAAGTAAAATAAGTAAAATAACATATATCAATCACGTTTCCCTTTCAACCATTATCAATGCTACTCAAGGCTTTATCTACAGGGGCAGCCCTACTGCCTATAGTACCTGCCAATGTCCCTGGGACATTACCACCCCCTGGCGATTAGAAAGAGAAACTCCAGTTCCCCCTTGTTTCCTTACCACCTTACTTCTCCCCCACTCTATAAACTCACATTGTGTTTTCTCTCTTTCCATATCTTCCTGCTTGACTCAAGGAATCAGCTTCAGATTTATTCACATATCCAGCTCTCCATGTCTCAACTTCTGTATCTCTTCCAGTTTTTAGTCACTTCCTTTAGGAAAACAATTTTCTGTCTCCTGACCCTTCTTTCTATCTCACTCTTTGATCTCTATAATGAGTTTAAAATGGATTAATGAGTTTAGGATTCAGGTAAATCATCACTAATAAGTATATTATTTCTAATGACAGGACTTTAGAAAATTATACTAGAGGCATAAATGAGATGTAACTATATCAACAAAAAGGAAAGCCACCAATGTAATTGAAATACATTTCAAGACCAGTACTATCTACATTAAATGTAATTTTAAAGAATGTTAGATCCAGTAAACCTACTTTAAGTCTAGTTGAAAAAAATACTAGGCTATTAGTGTCTACATTAAATAATTTGATAGATGTCCAAAGTGTCATTTGAAATCTCCGCAACTATTTCCCCCATCTATTAAAACCTTTTAACCAAATATTCCTACATATTACAAGTGCTATATGTTAACAGCTAGTCATAGTTTAATTTTGCCAACTTTTGTTATGGGCAACAAAACATTCTACTTTATTCATTATTAGCATGGACTGGATTTTTTTATTATAGTATATATATATTCTCCGTGTTTCATATAACTGAGGATCACACAGACGTGGAGAACATGTCACCCTCTTATAGCACAGAGCAAAGTTACAAGGGCTGTGTTTTCTGACAACATACACTCGCCCCATAAAAGACAGACCAGAAAAGTACAATTAATATATTCAGCATTTAATCTAAACATCACCATCCACCACCATCATGAGATAAGCCTCATAAAGAGTAAAGAGCTCTGGTTTGGAACCAGACAAACTTGGGCTTTGATTTTCAATCTACCATGTAAGTTCCTATTTAACCTTAACCAAATTGCTAGGTTTTCTGAGCAATGATTTCCTCATCTGCAAAATGTAGTTAATAAAGTTTATATTAGGACTGTACTAATGTACACCTATGTGTATGCACACAGGCATATCCAAATACACATGCATATATGTTCACACTCATATATTTCCCTCCAACTGCCTAGTCACTGATTTTATCGCTACATCTTACTGAATGCTGGCTTCACTCTCTTGGGCTTGCTGTCCCAAGAAGCTGTAACAATACTGGCAGGCAGTTCTAGTCTCATATCCTTATTGCTTCATGGCAGAAGGTAAAATACGACTTTCTCTAACTAGAAAAATCAGTAAAAAAAAAGTATGGAAAACACTCTTACTGGTTTACATGGAGTTAAATGGACATCATGAGACAAATCACTCTGCCCTGGGAGGTGTAGGGCAAATCAACTTGAGCAGGATTTAAGGGGCACAAGGCCTCTCAGCCAAAGAGGCTGAGCAGGCATCCTAAGCAGATACAGGTGCTGGACTATACAATGACTGAGTCCACATCTTGGAGTCTTTGCTCTCTAGTGTGTGTGTGTGTGTGTGTGTGTGTGTGTGTGTGTGTGTGTGTTTGAGTCACTAATTATCTTGGATGACTGTAGTAGTTTTCCAGCTAAGTACCACTGCCAGATTCATCTGCCCACCACTGTGTTCTTTTAGATTACTTCGTGGCTCAAGAAACAATAATGGTTTGGAGTGTCCTGTCATAAAAGATCTAACTCTGCCACTTTCCCTTAGATCGCCTTGATGCCTGGACCTTCCCTGTCCAGCCAACCTTCTCTGCATCTATTCCTTAACATGAACCATTCTCCTTGAATACTCAATATCCCCTGTCCCATCATAATCATTTTCCCCCAGGTCTCTGTGCTAATCTCATTAGTTAAAATGGTCTACTCTCCTATTTCCAAATTCCAATAATCTATTACAACCTAGTGTTCTAATTTATTCCTATTTTTATAGACAACTTATGCTGATCCCACCTGCCCTTGAATACTTATAGCATCCAGGTGGAATCAATTATATAATAATTTCCTATTTCCTATTTGTTTTGCTATCTCTATCTCTCTGTGCCTGGGAGCACAGTCACAACTTAGACATATCTTCCTCTCAGATATCTTACTTAGGGACACCATCCTCACAATGCCAGCATAATGGGCACTCAACAACAAACAACTGATTTTTGTGCCCTTTACAAATAGAAAACTTGGATACCCTACATAGGTTAACCCTAAGATAAAAACACACAGAATTGCTCTTTGATTAAACTCATCTATCCCACTTCTCTGAAGCTGCCATTAAAATGCTGTTTCTAATTCAACATTTAAGTCCAGTTCTGCTACCGGATAAAGTTCATCTTCAAATGGTCATGTGACATAGGAGGAGTAAAAAACTGGAAATTTGCACGTTTACAACCACAACTCTCCCATAGGGTGCTTTTGTTTGAAAATAAGTAGTAGTCTGCTTGGTGGACTCTGGAAACCATTTTCTGAAAACTTCTGAAAACCTGGATTCCCAAATCCTAAGTAGCCAATTCATCCTTATGTCAAACTGATAAGACAATCACAACTGCTTTGTGTTTTAACTGAACCAATGTCAGTGGTTGCTATTTCCAGGAGTGATGAAAACTTTCTAACAGAGTGGCTTCTTAAGGTGTCCTTTCTTTTTTAACTCCTGAATTCATAGAACCTAAAACTACCAAAATTTAGATTACAAATCTGGCAATCTAAAGCAAATGGATCAGACCAATGACTTCGTAGAAAAACAATATATACATATTTCAGTTCTATTGTTCTACTTATGTAGAAAATTGCCGAAATGGGAAGTCGTCACAGGAAGTAATCAGGAAAGCGAACAATTGCTGATGTGGAGTGATAAGAGTTTCAAAACTAAATTGAAAAAACTAAAGCAACCATATGTTTTATAAACTTAAATGATTAATGTTTAGTAAATCTTCTGATGGAGCACTATTTTTGGCAGAGCATTAATTTATAGGAAACAGAACAAACGGGCAATCCAGCACATTTCATAAAGGATAACTACATTTCTCAGTTATCCATCTGGGTCCTTTTCATTTCAGTGGTTTAATTAAAACTCAATGGTATTATCAATCTGTTACATTTTTCATGTTGATGGTTATTACATTTACAGTACAGCAGGAGTACAAATTAAAGTGAGAAGATGATAAATCTCATTTCCAAATTTCATTTCTGTTTCTCTAGTAACTAATACTCTGGTAATATTTTTTACCTCACTCATGTTTATAGAACAATTTTCATTTTTTTCTGATTAAGATAAAGGGAAAAAAGAGAAGAATGATTTTTTTCAATACTTTATTTCTCTTTTTGCATGTATTATATTTTATGACTCTATCAACCCACTCTGTAGAAACATTTGAGTTGGACTCCTCAAAATCTGTAATAAACTTCTTTTTATTTCTTCCTTTTTTAAAAAAATAGTTGTCTTTTATCTGACAATCTTTTAATATTAGACTTCCACAAATTAAAGAAGTATATCATTCAATTATGAATTTGGAGGTTT